>NC_088296.1:27075563-27268063 GCF_032854445.1 Liolophura sinensis | reverse complement strand
CTGCAGGTGCAGCTGGCTGTAGTGGACAGGTCATAAGTTTGCTGTGTGGACCTGCAGGTGTAGCTGGCTATAATGGACAGGGCATAAGTTTGCTGTGTAGACCTGCAGGTGCAGCTGGCTGTAGTGGACAGGTCATAAGTTTGCTGTGTGGACCTGCAGGTGTAGCTGGCTATAATGGACAGGGCATAAGTTTGCTGTGTGGACCTGCAGGTGCAGCTGGCTATAATGGACAGGGCATAAGTTTGCTGTGTGGACCTGCAGGTGCAGCTGGCTGTAGTGGACAGGTCATAAGTTTGCTGTGTGGACCTGCAGGTGTAGCTGGCTATAATGGACATGGCATAAGTTTGCTGTGTAGACCTGCAGGTGCAGCTGGCTATAATGGACAGGTCATAAGTTTGCTGTGTGGACCTGCAGGTGCAGCTGGCTATAATGGACAGGTAATAAGTTTGCTGTGTGGACCTGCAGGTGCAGCTGGCTATAATGGACAGGTAATAAGTTTGCTGTGTAGACCTGCAGGTGTAGCTGGCTATAATGGACAGGTAATAAGTTTGCTGTGTGGACCTGCAGGTGTAGCTGGCTGTAATGGACAGGTCATAAGTTTGCTGTGTGGACCTGCAGTTGTAGCTGGCATAAGTTTGCTGTGTAGACATTCAGGTGTAGCTGGCTATAATTACATGAGCTGTGTCATCACAAATTATTACGCCAGCCTCATGCTGCTGTCATAACCCTTACCCTGGTTGCCTGCTGCTTGTCGGTTTGTAATTGGCTGTGTAGAACTATTTTTTCTCTCTCAGGAGTGTCTGCATACTCACGACTCTGCATGTGTAGGAATACATGCACTTCAGGCTGAGTTGGATAATGATTATCTTGAGGGAGACGTCATACGAAGCTTGGCACTGCCACAATTCCATGGCAACCAAAAAATCGTCTGTTCGACTTTACCCCACAACAGCCGATCTGTCAGCCAGTAGACAGGTTTAGGGTACAATTGCTTTTACCGTAGATTTCTAAATTGTTCCCTCTTGTTTTTTGCTGTATAACACAAGTCTCTTCAGATGGTTACATGTAGATGTAGAACAGTGCATTATTTGATCAGTTTTCTTTCTGCTATATTAACTTTTAACACGTGGATACAAAAGTCCTCTGCCTGCAACAATAAATAAAGATATCAGTACATGTTTATTAGCATTACAGAAAACAAGATAGTTATTTAACCCAGTTCCTCAACGTTTTTGCATATAAAGTAGCAGCTTTCAGTGCAAATTATGCACCTTTTTAATTTAATTTTGGAAATTAAACTACATTGGTTGGGTTGAGCAATTTCAGGGCCTTACAAAAAGTATAACTTTGTCAGTCTACAGGGAATAATATCTTCAGAATATGCTTAAATTAACATGCGAACATGTAAACATGTGAACATGCGAACATGTAAACATGCAAAAAGGCTGAAGAATTACCGTAACTCAACCAGTAAGTCAGTAATGGTCAGACTGGTTATGTTTTGAGGTGACCTCAGAGTCAGTAATGGTCAGGCTGGTTATGTTTTGAGGTGACCTCAGAGTCAGTAATGGTCAGGCTGGTTATGTTTTGAGGTGACCTCAGAGTCAGTAATGGTCAGGCTGGTTATGTTTTGAGGTGAACTCAGAACGTGTGTAGATGTTTATGATGTTAGCACTGTTCACTGGAGCATCGTCCGAGAAGCGTTATTGATCTGTTATTGATCAGTGATTGATCTGTGATTGATTGTGTCGGTGTATCGAATGCTCCTAAATTGGAGTGGTTTGTCATGGCAGTGTGCCAGCAGTTGTCTGGTCTCTATGTCAGCTGTGCCGCTCAATAGTCCGGGTCAGACAGATTTCTGAATGAGTTGGGTGTGAGAGGATTGGATGTATATGTCCGTCCTGAGAACTAAGAATATGATTCTACAACACCAGTACTGCTTAATATGTACGGTTTATTTGCTGCATGTTTTTCCTCTTTTGCTGTGTCCACACTCTTGTATATGTACATTCGCATATACCTCTGCAGCAATTTTAGTTGATTAAATTGAAGTTTAGATCCTGTTTTACATTAATACAATGTAAATGTATATATGGTATACATGGTTTCTTATGACCCAAGTTCTGTTTCAACATTTTCCAATGCATTGTACATAATAGATTCACCTTCAAGATTTTCATGAAGTAATGATGAGATATGAAATCCAATTCATTTAAAGAGCTACTTTAGTGCTGAAAAAGCAAGGTTAAATGTTAAGGATTGAGATGGTCGAAATTGCTTTTTTAAATTGTAGAAAAGAATGCATTGGGAGGATAATATAGAAACAAAATTTCTTTGTTTGTTTCTAATTGTGCCTGGTGTGATGTCATGCAAGAAGACTAGATGTCACCCATCACTGACGTAAAACCACAAATGATGCTGTGCTCCCAATCATGCATGACGTTGTTTCAGCGTAATTGCCTTACTCAACATCATATCTGCCTGATTCAGTTAATATAATTAATATTATCATGTCACATCAGGAAAACATTATGGAAACTGCCATGGAAAGTCTAGAGGATTTTGTTTTTGAGGACTCTTTAATATAGGAATTAAATAGTGTATATTCTTGTAGTGTACATTACAAAATTTACAAATTCTTTAATTTGTGTATGAAGCTTGGTATTTTGAATTTGTTTCCTTTTGCTTTCCCTTGCTACCGATTCAAAGTTAAAACTTGTCAATGGCCATTCCACTTGCTCTGTACAAGCGCACCATTGTCAGCCTACAACCGGACAACTGCCACACCACTGGCTCACAGCAGTCACACTACTGCCAGACAAGAAGCACACAACTGTCACTCTACTGGCTCACAGCAGTCACATCACTGCCTGACAAGAAGTACACAACTGTCATACTATTGGCTCACAGCAGTCACACCACTGCCAGATAAGAAGCACACAACTGTCATACTATTGGATCACAACAGTCACACCACTGCCAGACAAGAAGCACACAACTGTCACACTACTGGCTCACAGCAGTCACACCACTGCCAGACAAGAAGCACACAACTGTCATACTATTGGATCACAACAGTCACACCACTGCCAGACAAGAAGCACACAACTGTCACACAACTGGCTCACAGCAGTCACACCACTGCCTGACAAGAAGCACACAACAGTCACACTACTGGATCACAGCAGTCACACCACTGCCAAATAAGAAGCACACAACTGTCACACTATTGGATCACAACAGTCACACCACTGCCAGACAAGAAGCACACAACAGTCACATTACTGGATCACAGCAGTCACACCACTGCCAGATAAGAAGCACACAACAGTCACACTACTGGCTCACAGCAGTCACACCACTGCCAGACAAGAAGCACACAACAGTGACATTACTGGATCACAACAGTCACACCACTGCCAGATAAGAAGCACACAACAGTCACACTACTGGCTCACAACAGTCACACCACTGCCAGATAAGAAGCACACAACTGTCATACTATTGGATCACAACAGTCACACCACTGCCAGACAAGAAGCACACAACAGTCACACTACTGGATCACAACAGTCACACCACTGCCTGACAAGAAGCACACAACTGTCACACTACTGGATCACAGCAGTCACACCACTGCCAGACAAGAAGCACGCAACTGTTACACTACTGGCTCACAACAGTCACACCACTGCCAGATAAGAAGCACACAACTGTCACACTACTGGCTCACAGCAGTCACATCACTGCCAGACAAGAAGCACACAACTGTCACACTACTGGCTCACAACAGTCACACCACTGCCAGATAAGAAGCACACAACTGTCATACTATTGGATCACAACAGTCACACCACTGCCAGACAAGAAGCACACAACTGTCATACTATTGGATCACAACAGTCACACCACTGCCAGACAAGAAGCACACAACAGTCACACTACTGGCTCACAGCAGTCACACCACTGCCAGACAAGAAGCACACCACTGTCACACTACTGGCTCACAGCAGTCACACCACTGCCAGACAAGAAGCACACAACTGTTACACTACTGGCTCACAACAGTCACACCACTGCCTGACAAGAAGCAGACAACTGTCACACTACTGGCTCACAGCAGTCACACCACTGCCAGATAGAAGCACACAACTGTCACACTACTGGCTCACAGCAGTCACATCACTGCCAGACAAGAAGCACACAACTGTCACACTACTGGCTCACAACAGTCACACCACTGCCAGACAAGAAGCACACAACTGTTACACTACTGGCTCACAACAGTTACACCACTGCCTGACAAGAAGCACACAACTGTCACACTACTGGCTCACAGCAGTCACACCACTGCCAGACAAGAAGCACACAACTGTTACACTACTGGCTCACAACAGTCACACCACTGCCAGACAAGAAGCATACAACTGTTACACTACTGGCTCACAACAGTCACACCACTGCCAGATAAGAAGCACACAACTGTCACACTACTGGCTCACAGCAGTCACATCACTGCCAGACAAGAAGCACACAACTGTCACACTGCTGGCTCACAACAGTCAGACCACTGCCAGACAAGAAGCACACAACTGTCACACTGCTGGATCACAGCAGTCACACCACTGCCAAATAAGAAGCACACAACTGTCATACTATTGGATTACAGCAGTCACACCACTGCCAGACAAGAAGCACACAACTGCCACACTGCTGGATCACAGCAGTCACACCACTGCCAGACAAGAAGCACACAACTGCCACTCTGCTGGCTCACAGCAGTCAGACCACTGCCAGACAAGAAGCACACAACTGTCACACTGCTGGATCACAGCAGTCACACCACTGCCAGATAAGAAGCACACAACTGTCATACTATTGGATCACAACAGTCACACCACTGCCAGACAAGAAGTACACAACTGTCATACTACTGGATCACAGCAGTCACACCACTGCCAGACAAGCACACAACTGTCACACTACTGGCTCACAACAGTCACACCACTGCCAGACAAGAAGTACACAACTGTCATACTGTTGGCTCACAGCAGTTACACCACTGCCAGACAAGAAGTACACAACTGTCACACTATTGGATCACAACAGTCACACCACTGCCAGACAAGAAGCACACAACTGTCATACTACTGGATCACAGCAGTCACACTACTGCCAGACAAGCAGACAACTGTCACACTACTGGATCACAGCAGTCACACCACTGCCAGACAAGAAGCACACAACAGTCACACTACTGGATCACAGCAGTCACACCACTGCCAGATAAGAAGCACACAACTGCCACACTACTGGCTCACAGAAGTCACACTACTGCCAGACAAGAAGCACACAACTGCCACACTACTGGATCACAACAGTCACACCACTGCCTGACAAGAAGCAGACAACTGTCACACTACTGGATCACAGCAATCACACCACTGCCAGACAAGAAGCACACAACTGCCACACTGCTGGATCACAGCAGTCACACCACTGTCAGACAAGAAGCACACAACAGTCACACTACTGGCTCACAGAAGTCACACTACTGCCAGACAAGAAGCACACAACAGTCACACTACTGGATCACAGAAGTCACACTACTGCCAAACAAGAAGCACACAACTGCCAGACTACTGGATCACAGCAGTCACACCACTGCCAGACAAGCACACAACTGTCACACTACTGGCTCACAACAGTCACACCACTGCCAGACAAGAAGTACACAACTGTCATACTGTTGGCTCACAGCAGTTACACCACTGCCAGACAAGAAGTACACAACTGTCACACTACTGGCTCACAACAGTCACACCACTACCAGACAAGAAGCACACAACTGTCATACTATTGGATCACAACAGTCACACTACTGCCAGATAAGAAGCACACAACTGTCACACTATTGGATCACAACAGTCACACCACTGCCAGACAAGAAGTACACAACTGTTACACTACTGCCTCACAGCAGTCACACCACTGCCAGACAAGAAGCACACAACTGTCATACTATTGGATCACAACAGTCACACCACTGCCAGACAAGAAGCACACAACTGTCATACTATTGGATCACAACAGTCACATCACTGCCAGACAAGAAGCACACAACTGCCACATTTCTGGATCACAGCAGTCACACTACTGCCAGACAAGAAGCACACAACTGCCACACTACTGGATCACAGCAGTCACACTACTGCCAGACAAGAAGCACACAACTGCCACACTACTGGCTCACAGAAGTCACACTACTGCCAGACAAGAAGTACACAACTGTTACACTACTGGCTCACAGCAGTCACACTACTGCCAGACAAGAAGCACACAACAGTCATACTACTGGATCACAGCAGTCACACTACTGCCAGACAAGCAGACAACTGTCACACTACTGGATCACAGCAGTCACACCACTGCCTGACAAGAAGCACACAACTGTCACACTACTGGATCACAGCAGTCACACCACTGCCAGATAAGAAGCACACAACTGCCACACTACTGGCTCACAGAAGTCACACTACTGCCAGACAAGAAGCACACAACTGCCACACTACTGGATCACAACAGTCACACCACTGCCTGACAAGAAGCAGACAACTGTCACACTACTGGATCACAGCAATCACACCACTGCCAGACAAGAAGCACACAACTGCCACACTGCTGGATCACAGCAGTCACACCACTGCCAGACAAGAAGCACACAACAGTCACACTACTGGCTCACAGAAGTCACACTACTGCCAGACAAGAAGCACACAACAGTCACACTACTGGATCACAGAAGTCACACTACTGCCAGACAAGAAGCACACAACTGCCACACTACTGGATCACAGCAGTCACACCACTGCCAGACAAGCACACAACTGTCACACTACTGGCTCACAACAGTCACACCACTGCCAGACAAGAAGTACACAACTGTCATACTGTTGGCTCACAGCAGTTACACCACTGCCAGACAAGAAGTACACAACTGTCACACTATTGGATCACAACAGTCACACCACTACCAGACAATAAGCACACAACTGTCATACTATTGGATCACAACAGTCACACTACTGCCAGATAAGAAGCACACAACTGTCACACTATTGGATCACAACAGTCACACCACTGCCAGACAAGAAGTACACAACTGTTACACCACTGCCTCACAGCAGTCACACCACTGCCAGACAAGAAGCACACAACTGTCATACTATTGGATCACAACAGTCACACCACTGCCAGACAAGAAGCACACAACTGTCATACTATTGGATCACAACAGTCACATCACTGCCAGACAAGAAGCACACAACTGCCACACTACTGGATCACAGCAGTCACACTACTGCCAGACAAGAAGCACACAACTGCCACACTACTGGATCACAGCAGTCACACTACTGCCAGACAAGAAGCACACAACTGCCACACTACTGGCTCACAGAAGTCACACTACTGCCAGACAAGAAGCACACAACTGCCACACTACTGGATCACAACAGTCACACCACTGCCTGACAAGAAGCAGACAACTGTCACACTACTGGATCACAGCAATCACACCACTGCCAGACAAGAAGCACACGACTGCCACACTGCTGGATCACAGCAGTCACACCACTGCCAGACAAGAAGCACACAACTGCCACTCTGCTGGCTGACAGCAGTCAGACCACTGCCAGACAAGAAGCACACAACTGCCACACTGCTGGATCACAGCAGTCACACCACTGCCAGACAAGAAGCACACAACTGCCACTCTGCTGGCTCACAGCAGTCAGACCACTGCCAGACAAGAAGCACACAACTGTCACACTGCTGGATCACAGCAGTCACACCACTGCCAAATAAGAAGCACACAACTGTCATACTATTGGATTACAGCAGTCACACCACTGCCAGACAAGAAGCACACAACTGCCACACTGCTGGATCACAGCAGTCACACCACTGCCAGACAAGAAGCACACAACTGCCACTCTGCTGGCTCACAGCAGTCAGACCACTGCCAGACAAGAAGCACACAACTGTCACACTGCTGGATCACAGCAGTCACACCACTGCCAGACAAGAAGCACACAACTGCCACACTACTGGATCACAGCAGTCACACCACTGCCAGACAAGAAGCACACAACTGCCACTCTGCTGGCTCACAGCAGTCACACTACTGTCAGACAAAAACCACACAACTGTTACACTACTGGCTCACAGTAGTCACGCCACTGCCAGACAAGAAGCACACAACTGCCACTCTGCTGGCTCACAGCAGTCACACTACTGTCAGACAAAAACCACACAACTGTTACACTACTGGCTCACAGCAGTCACACCACTGCCAAATAAGAAGCACACAACTGCCACACTAGTGGCAGGCATTTGGCACAACTGTATACATGCACATACATCTGTTTTACATGTGCATTTCTACATCTGACTGACACGGAGATCTTCACTTCAGAAAAAGCACACATTTAGCTGTGGACAAAGTGCAGGTGTCTGAAGGAATTCCATTCACCTGTGTCATTGATTACAGGCGTGTCTATAGATATAGTCTAGCTAGTAGGTGACCTGTGACTTATCAAACCTTATTTGTCCTGAAGACCCTCTCTGTACCACTCAAGATGCCAGGGTTTGTCTCTGTAGTCTGACCTCTGAGTACATATGTACACTGAGTGTAGATGTCCGCCCCCCTCCCCTTCACCCCATCCCCACGTGTTTGTGGGGAAGTGTACATTTATAAGTATTCAGTTATTGTAGGACTGAGCATTTGGAAAAGCATTAATATTAATGTCTATAATTATTGATTGAATAAATAATTTTGTCCTGTGCGAGTACTGTAAGTTGCTTAAATACTATGAAATATGTCTGAATATCTTGATTATGTTTTCAAACACTGAAACCTGGTAAAAATTCATGTACAGACAGTTAAAAAACTATTTGGCACAATGTGCATGTATTAGTGCGTTTGCTGTGAGTTCAAGTCCAGCATATGTGGCTTCCACTCTGGGCACTCTTTTTTGTTTCTTCCAACCATAATGCTGGACGCCTTTGTATAAATTGAAATATTGTTGAGCAAATCATTAATCAAATAAGTATGTTAATATATATATATTTTTTTTTGCTCTGTGTGTATTTCAGAAACAAGGTAGAGACAAACTGGATGTAGAAGTTTAGAAGAGTCTTCAACACGATTGGTCCAAAATGCCAGTGAGTATTTACTACATCTACAACACTTCATGTGATGGGAATACTACGAAAATAAAAATGACCCTCAAAAAAAACCATATATAATATATGGAATGATGTTAATGGTGGCAGGGTCTAATAACTTTGTTGATGTTGGGTTTGGTCCATGTAGATTACTTCACCAGTTTGTTCACGCACATGAAGACGATCGTGAACAATTATAGTATTGGATATATCTGGAACATCACGCACATGGAAAATTATTTTTATCTTAAATCATGCAGTCTAGACATTTATGCTTCTTTGATCCGTTTGTAAGAGCAGTCAAATTTTTTTAAAATTTTTTTTACAGAAGAGAAAATTAGATAAGTAATTTAAATAAGTGTTTTATGAATACTTTGACATGATGTTCCTTGCAGCTCTGAGAAAATTTGTCGATAACAATTTTGATTGTTAATAGAGAATGTAAAATTAGATGACTACAATTTAATCAGTTGTTACTTTGATATTTCTAATTGCCCCTTCCACTCATACAATTTAATGATTTAAAACACTTTCGTGATTGTTTAATTAATTGATTGATCAGAGCTATTCTGGGGAAAATCTACATTTATGGTGTCCGTACCTGTTAATTTGTTAACCCTTTCCGCTGTGGGTTTGACCATCATTATACATGTACTTGTGTAATACCTCTGTTAAAATTAAAAGGGTTAATTTCTCTTCAGTGAAAAGGCGTATATTTCTGCACAAGTCATTGTTTGGTTTGTAGAACAGGGCATTCCATTATCAGGCAGGACATTTAACTTTTTAGATTTCATTTCCTTCATTTTTTGTTGAAAATGTTCTGATGAAAATAGGCACATTCATCTGTATCAGATTGTATCAAAAATTGGGAAGGGACATTTTCATCTGTTTTATTTTTTCAGTCATGTCCCATTATGTCATCTGTGAATTACACTCCCCTGTCATGAATTACACTTCAGTGTCATGAATTACACTTTTCTGTCTTGGATTACACTTCATTTTCATGAATTACACTTTTCTGTCATGAATTACACTTCAGTGTCATGGATTACACTTTTCTGTCTTGAATTACACTTCATTGTCATGAATTACACTTCCCTGTCATGAATTACACTTCAGTGTCATGAATTAAACTTCAGTGTCATGGATTACACTTTTCTGTCTTGAATTACACTTCATTGTCATGAATTACACTTCCCCTGTCATGAATTACACTTCATTGTCATGAATTACACTTCCCTGTCATGAATTACTAACATTCCAGCAGCAGGGATTAATAATGTCCAAGATATTTTTCTGCCATATTTTTAGACCTATTACGAGACCACAGGATCAATACCCGACACCAGACAGTGTAACATACTTCACCTAAAGTTTGGTGTGTGAAAATGCCCTTTCAGAAGCACATTAAAGGCTTAAACTGCTACTTTGGGTGTCAAGTTATTCCATTCAGAAATTAATTTAATTCATTTAATATAATAATTAATTTATTAATTTAATAAACTTCACAAAAATCTCTTAAATGCATGTGGCTCAATATTAAAGGCTGATGAATAAATCAGAATCAAACAAAACATGTCAGTGCTAAATTTCAGGTGAAATACGGTATTTGTGCCTGTCTTCTCTCCAATACAGTAAAGCTGTTAGTCCATGTGTACCTAGTTTGCCAGCCCATTTTTTTGTAACGGAAGGGTGCCAGTGCCACATCTGGCGTTTGGTTTGCTCACACAAGTGAAAGTTTCTGTTCACTGTGTACACAGTGTGAAAGTTTCTTTTCACTGTGTACACAGTGTGATTATATTGTTCTGTACTAAAAACTGTTCAACAATGAAGTGCTAAAGGATTAAGTCATGTTTGTGACAAAAATCAATAAGATAATCAATGAATATTATTTTTTGCCTATTTTCTGTCAATTCTGCAGAGTTATGTTTGTAATGGTACAAGAGTTTAAAAAATTTGGCTGACAGCATCCATTGATCTGAGGGAATATCTATTTAAATTATTGTTCACCGTGCAGAGTAAATCTTTTTTCAATGTCAGAGGTCAGAGGTCAGGGTATAGAAATAAATATAAACCTTGAAAATCCTCTAATACTTAGAAAAATCAAGACTACCTCTGGAATTTTTTCAGACACATTTACATGATCGGAATGCCTTTGCAAAATAGGAAAGTCGTAAAAACATAAAAATCGACGTGCGTAAAGCACAAAATAAAATTGGTGTCCTCTAATAATTTTGTTAAAGAGTTTGGCTCTGGAAGAAAAATTGATCTTGGAGAAGCTGGTGGGATTGAACTGCGATCTGTCATACATGTAGACGCAGGAATACATGGGGGGGGGGGGGGGCCTTTGGTGGTTCTCTACCTGTTATAGAATACTGATGAAACAAATAATGATAATCAAATAAAGGTCTGCCAGCAACCTGCAGATGGTTGTGGGTTTTCTCCGCGCACCACTCGGTTTCCTCCCACCATAATGCTCGACGCTGTCATGTAAGCGAAATATTCCAATGAAGTAAATAAATAAATAATCTTTCATCAGTAAGTTGAAACAGAACATGTATCCGTATTTACTACTGGTCCTCCGTTGTCGAATGCAGAAAGTACACCATTAAGGGGTGGCCGAAATCAGCAAATTGAGCAAAAACGAAAGAAGAAACAATATATATATATAAATATAAATGAAACAGAAAGTTTAAGACGATGTTTTTGGTTACATGTACACTTGTAGTTTTAATATTGCATGATGCGAGATTTAGCATCACTCGTCATTGCCTTCTTCATCGTGTTACTTTAAGCTGCACATATGTAGATTAATATTAAGTATATTTCAACACTTATAATTCATCATTTTATCTTCGATGTTATCACAGTACATGGAGCCCATAGTTAGGAAACAGGGCACTTGCCCCAGTGCCACAGTGTCCCAGTGCCCAGTGCCACAGTGTCCCAGTGCCCTGTGCCTCAGTGTCCCAGTGCCCTGTGCCGCAGGGTCCCAGTGCCCTGTGCCGCAGTGTCCCAGTGCCCTGTGCCTCAGTGTCCCAGTGCCCTGTGCCGCAGGGTCCCAGTGCCCTGTGCCGCAGGGTCCCAGTGCCCTGTGCCGCAGTGTCCCAGTGCCCTGTGTCCCAGTGTCCCAGTGCAGATTAATGCTCCACAGGATTGTGCTCAGTGTGTGGCATGCTCTGCGATATGTATCATATTTATCGTTTAATACCAACATTTATCCATGGATCATGCGGTATCATTTACATATTACCAACATCACGCATGTCCTTGGTGAGGGTCAATCACTGGAAGTATTTAAGAAGGCTCTCATTTACGTGAAGACCACGTTCTGTTGCCATTTTTTGCGTAGGACCGTGTTTTCCTATCTGTTTTTGTTTTCTTTCACAGCTGAGCCTTTTTATCTTATAGCTGGTGTGAGTGTTTTGCATAGAGAGGCAAATATCAGAGCTCTTCAGTTTCTAAAAAAAGGAGAACTTCAGCAGACTTTTCTTCCTCCTTGCGCTAGAGAGCTTTCTCTGAGCAGACTATAATCAGCATGGAAGCCTATAATAATAATAATAACAATATGGAGGTAATAGTTTGATGTTTGCATGGTGCAAGTCTTGCACAGTGTGGTTCATGTGTTATTTTGCAACATTGCTGTTGTTGTTGTTCATGATAGAGATGTAAATTGTATGCCTTTTTTTTTTTTTGCATTCAAATATAAACTTTGCTGTGATGTTGTTAGCAGTGGAATTTCAGTGAAAATACAATATAAGTGTGCAGAAAATAAAATGTTTTGATTTTAGGTGCTACATTGTTCCTTAATGTTTTGCATTTTTTTCTGTTAAACAGTTGCCAGTTTTGATTAACGTACTAACTAACTTATGGAGCAGGAGTCCAAGAAAAATGTCTTTTCAAAGCCCGAGAATTTTCTGCTTTAATGATCAGGAGAAGGAAATTGTGAAGACATGAAGATGTAAATCTCTAAGGGAACACATTCTTATTAAAGCTGAAGTACAAGCTAACACTTGCAATTTTCACAAAAAATATTTGTAACTAGCATTTCCTGTTACTGTATAAGATTGTGGGTTTTCTGTTGGAATATGGTCCATTATTATAAGGTAATAATAAGGATCTTACAATTGTACAATGTAACATTGTGTGAAATATATCCATCACTTTTTTGTTTTTAGAATTTTGTGATGTCATTGTTGGATCACGTAATCTGTGTTCATAACGTGTAGCACTTTCCACAAGCTTGTTGATGGTTAGATTAATGAAGCAAGACCACTTTGATGTCACAGTGTCCCCAAATCCAAAGGGAACTAGGTTTACGTTGATTGTCTAGGTTTACGTTGATTGTCATTGATTGTTAGGTAAAGATGAAGTTTACATTGATTGTCTAGTTAGGTCAAGATGAAGTTTACTTTGATTGTCTAGTTAGGTCAAGATGAAGTTTACTTTGATTGTCTAGTTAGGTAAAGATGAAGTTTACATTGATTGTCTAGTTAGGTCAAGATGAAGTTTACATTCATTGTCTAGTTGATTGTCTAGTTAGGTCAAGATGAAGTTTACGTTGATTGTCTAGTTGATTGTCTAGTTAGGTAAAGATGAAGTTTACATTGATTGTCTAGTTGATTGTCTAGTTAGGTCAAGATGAAGTGTACGTTGATTGTCTAGTTAGGTCAAGATGAACATCTGTGGTCCCTTTAGAGCTTCAGGAGTTGAAATAATATGGTGAAATCATTTGTGATGATGAATCATAAAGTATTTCTGTTGGGAATATGATTGGGTTTTATGAATACATAGGTACAGTGTGTCCTCCCTGGTGCCACACAGTTTTGTATTTCCATAGACGTGTATGTCGCATTTTACAGCAAACAGCATTCATGAACATGTGAACGCCTTCTGCTTTAGGGTATACAAAACTTCAAGCTTTGCTAGACAGGACATTCAGGACTAGGTATCCAATTTTCAATGCATTTTGGTGGCCATCACATTTGACACAGATTTGCCATTTCGTGTCAATTGTGCATGGTAAGTGTGTGATGCACAGTCTTTTAATCCTTTCATTTTCCCTGGACTGAGTAACCTTTCAATAGAGGCATTGTGAAATAAAGTGGTATACCCTGAAAACGAAGCCAGTTGTCTGATTTCCTGACTTAGTGGGTCAGTGGGTATGAACCATACATGTAGCTGTGGAATGTAGTGATCAGTGGGAATGGACCATACATGTAGCTGTGGAGTGTAGTGATCAGTGGGAATAAACCGTACATGTTGCTGTAGAGTGTAGTGATCAGTGGGAATGGACCATACATGTAGCTGTGGAGTGTAGTGATCAGTGGGAATGGACCATACATGTAGCTGTGGAGTGTAGTGATCAGTGGGAATGGACCATACATGGAGCTGTGGAGTGTAGTGATCAGTGGGAATGGACCTTACATGTAGCTGTGGAGTGTAGTGATCAGTGGGAATGGACCTTACATGTAGCTGTGGAGTGTAGTGATCAGTGGGAATGGACCATACATGTAGCTGTGGAGTGTAGTGATCAGTGGGTATGAACCATACGTGTAGCTGTGGAGTGTAGTGATCAGTGGGATTGGACCATGCGTGTAGCTGTGGAGTGTAGTGATCAGTGGGAATGGACCATACGTGTAGCTGTGGAGTGTAGTGATCAGTGGGAATGGACCATACGTGTAGCTGTGGAGTGTAGTGATCAGTGGGAATGGACCATACATGTAGCTGTGGAGTGTAGTGATCAGTGGGAATGAACCATACATGTAGCTGTAGAGTGTAGTGATCAGTGGGAATGAACCATACATGTAGCTGTGGAGTGTAGTGATCAGTGGGAATGGACCATACACGTAGCTGTGGAGTGTAGTGATCAGTGGGAATGGACCATACATGTAGCTGTGGAGTGTAGTGATCAGTGGGAATGAACCATACATGTAGCTGTAGAGTGTAGTGATCAGTTCACTATAAAGTAGCATATCCACACATTTCATGTCTTGTGTACAAAAGCAATTACCATACTCACCTTAAAAATGTCTCCCATAAGTTCAAGCCATAAGATTAGTATGGTACGTGCGTGTTTTTCTTGAATCTTCTGTGGTACATGTACCTAGTGGCTCGGAAGCAGTGGAATAGAGGTGGGTGGGTCTTAGTGGTGAGGGGAGGGGGTTAGGAATGGGGCAGGGGCCGGTGGTTTGGTAAGGGTAACAAGGGTACTGGCCTTCAGGGTGAAATGTTTGTACCAGTATGTTTGTATGTGTATCTTGATTGTGTTGATGGAAGCACTGCCCTGACGTGGTCAGAGGCTACATAACATAAAGAGTTAAATAATATTCATAGAATACAACATCAGAGTTACACAGGTGCATACAATGTACCCAGGACTCTTCAGTCTGAGGAAGTTATATACAGCACCCCCACCGGCCTGGGTGGCTGAGTTGGTAAAGTGTCCGCTACGGGGGCCAGCACATTCAGGTTCAGTTCCATTCTATAACTGTTCAGCTTGTCAGATACGTGAGCACATATACATGGACTTCATGCAGTATGACATAGACAGTTTTCTACTTAATGAACCAAAGCGTAGCTTCTGATCATGGAAGAAGAAATTCTGACCAGGGAGGAAGGAACAAATTCTGACCAGGGAGGAAGGAACAAATTCTGATCAGGGAGGAAGGAACAAATTCTGACCAGGGAGGAAGGAACAAATTCTGACCTGGGAGGAAGGAACAAATTCTGACCAGGGAGGAAGGAACAAATTCTGACCAGGGAGGAAGGAACAAATTCTGACCAGGGAGGAAGGAACAAATTCTGACCAAAGAGGAAGGAACAAATTCTGACCAAAGAGGAAGGAACAAATTCTGACCAGGGAGGAAGGAACAAATTCTGACCAAAGAAGAAGGAACAAATTCTGACCAGGGAGGAAGGAACAAATTCTGACCAGGGAGGAAGGAACAAATTCTGACCAAAGAGGAAGGAACAAATTCTGACCAGGGAGGAAGGAACAAATTCTGACCAGGGAAGACCAAAGCTTAGCTTCTGATCAGGGAAGGAACAAATTCTGACCAGGGAGGAAGGAACAAATTCTGACCAGGGAGGAAGGAACAAATTCTGACCAGGGAGGAAGGAACAAATTCTGACCAGGGAGGAAGAAATTCTAACTAGAAATATTTCTAATTAAGGACGTCTTCATTTGTAAACTTTGGAAAAAAAAAAAAATGTTTGAAAGGGAGCAACATGAATGAGTGTACCTCAGACTCCTGCACATTTTTCATGAAGGAGTTCAATTTAATTTTAAGTGTGACTAAAGTAACCTGTTTATTTTAAATAGTTATATTTTCTAGTCGTAGATAAGTTTTTGGTTGAGGTATGTCTCTGCTCTTATCAGACATTATGGTATATACGTACATTAGAAAAAAATAGTGTATAAGTACACATGGTTTACGTTTTTTGAAAAAAATTCAGAACAAGTCACCATGAAAATGAACAGGTAAAATAAAGAGAAAGAGCAAAAGATGCATCTGTAAGCTACACATAATAAAGACAGTTAAACATCTATACCGATGAGTTGTTACCTGTGATAGGATTAACAACATATGTGGAACCTGTTTGTTAAAACATGCTGTCATTTCTGCAAAGGTTACAACATTTTTTTGTATATATGGGTATATGCTGTGAAGTTGACAGTATAGCTGACCCAGTTTATTGATACATGTATCTCAGCTCTACAAAACTAGGTCAGCCAGAATTTATGCCCTGTACTCTTGCGGAGGCATTTGTATTTGAATTCAAATTTCTCAGGGTGTATTTAAACAAGATTAGATCGGAGCGGGTTTGACTTACCTGGAATTATGAACTGAAACGTAAGCTACAAAAGTGGCCTGATGTACGGGAACAGTATGTAGTGTGTAGGCTCGGATAACCTTTTATGTACCTGGATTCAACCAAAAACAATGACGGTTTGCCATTTGTTAGCACCTGATAGAGTAAGACCAGTTTTACCTTTGGGGAGTTAACAAGGAAGCTGTCTGTGCTGTAAGTTGTGGAAACTTGTTGTGGCAGAATAAATTGTAGTGTTTATATTTGTGTTTGTAGCAAACAGATTTATACTTACATGTATATATGTGTGTATTTCATGATTTATACTTACATGTATATATGTGTGTATTTCATGATTTATACTTACATGTATATATGTGTGTATTTCATGACAGATTGTTCAGCTTTGCTTTGTGCAGGCTAGGTAAAGGTAGCAAGTTTGATCTGTTCAGGGCATGAACACAGAGTTGTAGTCAGGGTTGTATTTAGTGATTGTGGGGTGTGATCTGTACAGGCTGTGAACACAGAGTTGTAGTCAGGGCTGTATTTAGTGATTATGAAGTGTGATCTGTACAGGCTGTGAACACAGAGCTGTAGTCAGGGCTGTATTTAGTGATTGTGGAGTGTGATCTGTACAGGCTGTGAACACAGAGCTGTAGTCAGGGCTGTATTTAGTGATTGTGGAGTGTGATCTGTACAGGTTGTGAACACAGAGCTGTAGTGAGGGCTATATTTAGTGATTGTGGAGTGTGATCTGTACAGGCTGTAGGCACAGAGCTGTAGTCAGGGCTGTATTTAGTGATTGTGGAGTTTGATCTGTACAGGTTGTGAACACAGAGCTGTAGTAAGAGCTGTATTTAGTGATTGTGGAGTGTGATCTGTACAGGCTGTAGGCACACAGCTGTAGTCAGGGCTGTATTTAGTGATTGTGGAGTGTGATCTGTACAGGCTGTAGGCACACAGCTGTAGTCAGGGCTGTATTTAGTGATTGTGGAGTGTGATCTGTACAGGTTGTGAACACAGAGCTGTAGTCAGGGCTGTATTTAGTGATTGTGGAGTGTGATCTGTACAGGTTGTGAGCACAGAGCTGTAGTAAGGGCTGTATTTAGTGATTGTGGAGTGTGATCTGTACAGGCTGTAGGCACAGAGCTGTACTCAGGGCTGTATTTAGTGATTGTGGAGTGTGATCTGTACAGGTTGTGAACACAGAGTTGTAGTCAGGGCTGTATTTAGTGATTATGAAGTGTGATCTGTACAGGCTGTGAGCACAGAGCTGTAGTAAGGGCTGTATTTAGTGATTGTGGAGTGTGATCTGTACAGGCTGTAGGCACAGAGTTGTACTCAGGGCTGTATTTAGTGATTGTGGAGTGTGATCTGTACAGGCTGTAGGCACAGAGTTGTACTCAGGGCTGTATTTAGTGATTGTGGAGTGTGATCTGTACAGGTTGTGAACACAGAGCTGTAGTCAGGGTTGTATTTAGTGATTGTGGAGTGTGATCTGTACAGGCTGTAGGCACAGAGCTGTACTCAGGGCTGTATTTAGTGATTGTGGAGTGTGATCTGTACAGGTTGTGAACACAGAGTTGTACTCAGGGCTGTATTTAGTGATTGTGGAGTGTGATCTGTACAGGCTGTAGGCACAGAGCTGTAGTCAGGGCTGTATTTAGTGATTGTGGAGTTTGATCTGTACAGGTTGTGAACACAGAGCTGTAGTAAGAGCTGTATTTAGTGATTGTGGAGTGTGATCTGTACAGGCTGTAGGCACACAGCTGTAGTCAGGGCTGTATTTAGTGATTGTGGAGTTTGATCTGTACAGGTTGTGAACACAGAGCTGTAGTAAGAGCTGTATTTAGTGATTGTGAAGTTTGATCTGTACATGGTATGAACACAGAGCTGTACTCAGGGCTGTATTTAGTGATTGTGGAGTTTGATCTGTACAGGTTGTGAACACAGAGCTGTAGTAAGGGCTGTATTTAGTGATTATGAAGTGTGATCTGTACAGGCTCTGAACACAGAGCTGTAGTCAGGGCTGTATTTAGTGATTGTGAAATTTGATCTGTACAGGCTGTGAACACAGAGCTGTAGTCAGGGCTGTATTTAGTGATTGTGGAGTTTGATCTGTGCAGGCTGTAGGCACAGAGCTGTAGTCAGGGCTGTATTTAGTGATTGTGGAGTGTGATCTGTGCAGGCTGTAGGCACAGCGCTGTAGTCAGGGCTGTATTTAGTGATTGTGGAGTTTGATCTGTGCAGGCTGTGAACACAGAGCTGTAGTCAGGGTTGTATTTAGTGATTGTGGAGTTTGATCTGTGCAGGCTGTAGGCACAGAGCTGTAGTAAGGGCTGTATTTAGTGATTGTGGAGTGGCACAGAATCAGCTTCTAATTATGGTTGCCCCTGTATAACTGACAACAGAAAGTTGGGATTTCAGAGCATATGTTAGCCTCGGTTTATTCTCTGAAAGAGATAACTAAGGCACCTCCCAGACATTGTACCTCAATAACTTCTTTATTTTTATTCATGTATTGTAAGTCATCTATAATTTCACACAATATTGACATGACCTGATTTTTCACCATCAGTTCAACAATTTTTGTAGCACAGTTCATACAGCAGAGCAATTATTTGGGTGGAAAAATTCCATGAAGTTGTCAAGCTGATTGACTGCACGTACTCCTTAGTTTTTTTCCGTCCGTATTTGGCCATGCGATGTTAATTAACCGTGCGCTGGGTGATATTGGGTGTTTTTTTTTTTCATGAAAGAGATCATCCTGAGACACTGACCTGGCTTTGTATGTGTATATTGGGTACATAAATCTGCTGGCAGTTGTTGTCGCTGAATGGGCCCATTCACACATATACATGTATATATATATATATGTAGAATTGTTCACAAACACAAGTATACATCCAGGAGACCAAGTCCACAACAAACACCTGAAACAGACTAACTTGTAATTACTCTACCTGCACACCTTGAGAAAACTCGTTATAGCACCTGCTGTTTTTATGTCTGTCTTGTGTATCACACATCAAACGGCTTATGGTGGGCTCTGGGTTTCTTTTTCTTTCAGACGCCGCTTGCAGCTTGCATGTGTCGCTTAGTCTTGCAATATGGATCTCTGCTGCTGTGATCTCTTGCATGTATTGATCGCTGATCAGCTGGTTATTGATTATTGACCACTTATAGTACACCCCTCCATTCCTTGACAAAGGCTAACATCTGTCCGTTTTAAGGTAAGTTTTGTAGTGGTTCAGGTGCAGGCAGGCATGTGTGTAGACTACAGGTAGATCAGTATTGTGGGGTCATCAGCTCGGTATACTTGCTCACAGTCACAGACATGGTACATGTAATACTTTGTGACATTGTTAATATTTTGTTTTGGTGTACAAGCATGTACATTTTGCCATGGTGTATTACATTTTGCCATGGTGTATTACATTTTGCCATAGTGTATTACATTTTGCCATGGTGTATTACATTTTGCCATAGTGTATTACATTTTGCCATGGTGTATTACATTTTGCCATGTTATATTACATTTTGCCATGGTGTATTACGTTTCGTCATGCTGGACATATTTACTTTTGGGGTTTAGATGAAGAATTTGAAATGGAAATCATTACAGAAAATTTTGTTTTAGGGATTGATAAATACAATTACTTTTTACAGTGTTGGATGCCTTGGAGTCTATCACATACAGCACATAAAGTACGGGTACAATACAGCACATAAAGTACCGGTACAATACAGAACATAAAGTATCGGTACAATACAGCACATAAAGTACGGGTACAATACAGCACATAAAGCACGGGTACAATACAGCACATAAAGTACGGGTACAATACGGAACATAAAGTACCGGTACAATACGGACTGTAAAGTACCAGTAAAATACAGCACATAAAGTACCAGTAAAATACAGCACATATGTATAGTACAGGTACAATGTGTACGAGTAATACCACCTCATAAACAGGCAGGTCACCTTCTATTGTCGTAACTACCTGTACATGTTACCTGTACTATGAAGGTAGAACAAAGTATCAGTATCTCCCTCACATACAACTGTTTTACAGTCACAATCTTACATGCCACTGAAGCTAGCTGTATGAGAAAATTTACAACACGCTATTCCATTTCTGAAGGAGAAGAAAACTTGAAACAATGACGCTATAGACTGAAAAGAGCACATTTTGTTTTCTATCTGGTGGTGTCTGCTGCAAAATTTTGCGATTTTTTCTAGCCATACACATAAAGTCTGAAAACGGCAAAGCTGGCATAAATCGCTAAGTTCATCACGTCCTCCATCTTGTAATTTATGCTGGGGTTGTGTTTTTCTCTCAGCCAGTGAGAGTCATTAAAATTGCTGGCTTGTTCATGTGAACTCAGAACCTATGTCCAAAATTCGGTTTTCCCGATAGTTAAGCGGAAAATGAACTGTACTGTTTGCTACCTTCTAGGAAGAAGAGTTCTACCGGAAATGTACGAACAGCACTTCAGCGGTTTCTGATGTCAGTTCTATTCCTAACACAGAAGACTTCAGGACTAGTTTTTAGGCAAAATGGAGTCGCCCACAGCGGATTTTGGCGCTGGCTTTATTTATAATTTATCAGTTACATATTAGAATTTTATATGGCATGCTCCTGCAAGGAAATGCATGCTCTTTTCAGTGGTAGTTGTTTGATATTTAAATTTTCTTCTCCTTTAAGAATGAAAAGTTCACCTGAGGGATTAATTATTTGACGATCCTTATTTTGATCGCTTGGGAAGGGAGTTGGGGGTGGGGAACGGAGTTGGGGGTGGGGGAAGGAGTTGAGGGTTGGTGAAGGGGGTAGATCTTAAACCAATTACCTCTTGTCACTTTAATAGAGGTTCAGGTAATCAACTTACCTGTGTCTGACCATTAAGCTAGTCTAGGTCATGTCCTCAATCTCACACCTGAGTTGATGTAAATACCGACACACCTGACTTCAGTAGTACACCACAGCTTAGCTCGTTAGCAGGTGTGAAATCCGTCATACGGTATTATCTTGAGGCGTGATTTGGAATTCCATGTCTAATGGTACATTTAGTGTGGGCATGAGTTAGGGACAGGGTATTACTTCACAAAAATCTAGCTGGCTGTTTGAGCTTAAGGCTATGGTGACGGAGCTTGCACATCTGTTAACAACATGTACAGTGTTGAAGACAAAAACCACTCTAAAATGAAGAATTTATCAGATGAAAGACCATTAAAAACTGTCCAGGATAAAGGTGGTTTTATTTTGTGGGGAATTTTTCTTACCGAGTAAAATTGTGTCAATAGATCAGATTCTGAGGTGGTCTGTTGTGGCCCAGAAGGAATCATTTACCTCACATCTGTACTAAATTTTGTTGCCTAAAATCATTCATTTGAAGGTCAGATCAGCAAATGCATTGATGGATCTATATGTGTATGCATTTTGAATGACACAATGTAGCAGTCTGTGATGTAGCAAAAGCCTTATGTGACATCACTGGTCTCATTGTGGTCAGTAAAGGTCATCATAGAGTAAAATATTCAAATGCTTTTTTCTAAGACAGCTTTTAATGGTTGTTCATCCTTCATACACACTTCATTTTAGTGTCTTCTTTGCCTTAAGTGACCTCTGATTATTATAAAAGCAATCCTCCATTTTCACCTTGAATTCATTTTCACCTTGAATGTAGGTTAGCGTGATTAGACAGACTGCCATTCAGCACATGGCTGTACCTGATATAAATCGTGGAGGTTAGCGGGATTAGACAGACTGCCAGAAAGCACATGGCTGTACCTGATGTAAATTGTGGAGGTTAGAGGGATTAGACAGACTGCCAGAAAGCACATGGCTGTACCTGATGTAAATTGTGGAGGTTAGAGGGATTAGACAGACTGTCATACAGCACATGGCTGTACCTGATATAAATGATGGAGGTTAGCGGGATTAGACAGACTGCCATACAGCACATGGCCGTACCTGATATAAATGGTGGAGGTTAGCAGGATTAGACAGACTGCCATACAGCACATGGCTGTACCTGATATAAATGGTGGAGGTTAGAGGGACAGACTGTCATACAGCACATGGCTGTACCTGATATAAATGGTGGAGGTTAGAGGGATTAGACAGACTGTCATACAGCACATGGCTGTACCTGATATAAATGGTGGAGGTTAGCGGGATTAGACAGACTGCCATACAGCACATGGCTGTACCTGATATAAATGGTGGAGGTTAGCAGGATTAGACAGACTGCCATACAGCACATGGCTGTACCTGATATAAATGGTGGAAGTTAGAGGGATTAGACAGACTGCCATACAGCACATGGCTGTACCTGATATAAATGGTGGAGGTTAGAGGGATTAGACAGACTGTCATACAGCACATGGCTGTACCTGATATAAATGGTGGAGGTTAGCGGGATTAGACAGACTGCCAGAAAGCACATGGCTGTACCTGATATAAATCATGGAGGTTAGCGGGATTAGACAGACTGCCATACAGCACATGGCTGTACCTGATATAAATGGTGGAGGTTAGAGGGATTAGACAGACTGCCATACAGCACATGGCTGTACCTGATATAAATGGTGGAGGTTAGAGGGATTAGACAGACTGTCATACAGCACATGGCTGTACCTGATATAAATGGTGGAGGTTAGAGGGATTAGACAGACTGTCATACAGCACATGGCTGTACCTGATATAAATGGTGGAGGTTAGCAGGATTAGACAGACTTGTCATACAGCACATGGCCATACCTGATATAAATGGTGGAGGTTAGCAGGATTAGACAGACTGTCATACAGCACATGGCTGTACCTGATATAAATCATGGAGGTTAGAGGGATTAGACAGACTGTCATACAGCACATGGCTGTACCTGATATAAATGGTGGAGGTTAGCGGGATTAGACAGACTTATCATTTAGCGTATGGCTGTTCCTGATATAAATTAGGTGTGCTGCATTTCTCAGGTCTTCACATAGATTTATCAGATGGTTGATCTCCGTTGTATTAACTGAAACATCCTGAATGTGAGGGTGTCCATGTTAGGCTATCTTAATTTGTTTATTTGTTTGATTGGATGTTTTACGCTGTACTCAAAAATATTTCAATTAAAAGACGGATGGTTAGAAATTTAAAAAATATGCCTGTTCAAGGGAAAAAACATCCTTCTAGTGTGTCCCCGGCCTTGGCTACGTTTATAACAATGATATACACTGAAAGTGAAAGTGAAAGTTTGTGCATCTGCAATACAGTTTTGAGTCGTACACATATAAGAGTACGTCGGTAATCTGCAATTAAATAAAAGCATAAATTTTCTGAAGGCATAGTAGGGTAATTCACAATATGAAATACCCGGACGAGGAATGATGTGTGAGCTGTCAGATTTTTGTGTGGTAGTTCAGAAATACCTGGACGAGGAATGATGTGTGGCCTGTCAGATTTTTGTGTGGTAGTTCAGAAATACCTGGACGAGGAATGATGTGTGAGCTGTCAGATTTTTGTGTGGTAGTTCAGAAGATTTGAGACGAGCACAATTAATGTCAGTCTGCGTTTAATAGTGGTTCAGTCAACATTGGGAACATGCTAGAAATTCACAGTTTGCTGTTCACTGTTGTTGACTTTTTATTTGAGAAGCACATTGTTGTTACATTGTTGTTACATGGTTGTGTGTTTGTTTTTGCACCAGTGTCTTGTTTTTAACTGGTTATTCTTGATTGAAATTAAGTGTTAAGAAATTGAGAATGTACTAAAAGCAGTCATTTTTCCCAGAAAGTTGAAATTATATATAATGTACAGTTATATAAATTGAGTTACAAGGAGGTTTTTTGTAAAAAAAAACTGGTTGTTAATATCATATAAGCCTTAATTTTATGTTTTGATGCATTGTTCAGGTATTCTCTACTTTATTACCAAAAAACACATAAATAACACCTTGTACAAGTCTATGCAGCATTTATGTAATTGTTTTTCACAAAAGGTTATCATTTTTTCGTCTTCCATTAGCACGTGTAGTCCAAGTACTACATATATGTGGGATTCTGAGAAATTCTTCACTCTGCATCCTGTCTCTGTAATATCAGTTCCCTTCAATTTCCAACATTTAGTTGAACTTTATTTATCTGTTTTAAGTCTAGCTGTTTCACACTCATAAGTAAACAATTTAAAAATACTTTTTATGCTTGACTCTTCAGTACGCAGTAGATGTTTCCATAGAAGTTAAACAAAAGCCTTGTATTTTTTCTCCTGCACAGATGTCCTTTCGAATGCGGAGCTCTAAGTTCCGCCACGTGTTCGGCAACTCAACGCGAAAGGACCACTGTTACGAGGGAATTAAAATCAGCAAACATGGCCATGACAGCAACCAGAGTGCGGTTAATCCGCTGTTCCTGGCTGTGTGTACAGAGTCCGCAGGAGGGGGGTCCTTTGTGGTCCTGCCATTAGAACGGGTGAGTTTGGGATATAATAGAGTCCGCAGGAGGGGGGTCCTTTGTGGTCCTGCCATTAGAACGGGTGAGTTTGGTATATAACAGAGTCCGCAGGAGGTGGGTCCTTTGTGGTCCTGCCATTAGAACGGGTGAGTTTGGGATATAACAGAGTCCGCAGGAGGGGGGTCCTTTGTGGTCCTGCCATTAGAACGGGTGAGTTTGGGATATAACAGAGTCCGCAGGAGGGGGGTCTTTTGTGGTCCTGCCATTAGAATGGGTGAGTTTGCGATATATGATACTTCATGGACTGCTTTGGTGTTAGGAGAAGCATGATGCCTCGAGGGCCATGTTATTTGTTACTATTTTAGCATTTGTGTGAGCAGTTAGAATAACGTAAATTGATAAGAGGGCGTATTTCATCACTTATATGTGTATTACACTGTCCTCACTGGTCGGGTTGTTCGCTGTATGTCTTGTACATATAGTGTAGTCTCATTTGTTAGCTTGTAATTTTTTGGAAGTCATTGGTTGTGATGGGGACAGAAGAAGATGACAGTAAAATTTGGTGGGCCGGTGTACATCCATATTGTGTTTATTAAATGTGACATCAAGACCTTTAACATGCAAATAATATGAATTTATTATCAATATTTTTTGATGGATATGTTAAGATCAGGAAATCTGATTTGCACGTTTTGTTTTGTAAGTTTATGGCCAGGTACCTCCCCTGTTTTCAGATGGACTGTTTATGATGAGTTACCTCCCTTGTTTTCAGGCAGGCAATGTTGACATCACTCCAGAATGGCATATGTTGCATATGGGTTAACTCCCTTGTTTGCATACTTGTTTTCTTGTTATCAACACTCTTAAATTGTATACCGTGTTAATTTATCACGGTGTTAACAGACGTCAGCACTCCTAAATTGTATACTTTGTTAGTTGATAATGAGTTACCTCCCCTGTTTACAGACAGGCCGTGTTGACATCAACACTCCTAAATTGTATACTTTGTTAGTTGATAATGAGTTACCTCCCCTGTTTACAGACAGGCCGTGTTGACATCAACACTCCTAAAGTCTGCGGCCACAAGGGACCAGTCCTTGATGTGAAGTGGAACCCTTTCAACGATCATGTGATTGCCTCTTGCTCAGAGGATGCAACCGTGAGTTACTGGCCAATTAGTCCCATTTGTAACATTTCCTTTTACTTAATTTCGACATGTTAACTACTGCGCTGGTTTATATGCAGTTAACAATCGTACCTAATGCACATACATGTATATATCAGTTAAAATGGTGGGGGTTGGGGGGTGGGGGTGGGGATTAGCATGCCAGCCCCGCGCAGTGACCCGGGAGCCTCCCACCAATGCGGCCGTTGTGTCCAGCTCATTCTGGCTTCCTCTCCGGCCATGTGTGGGAGGGTCTAGAAGCAAGATATTATAACGTTTGGGCCTGCCAGCAACCTGCGAATGGTCATGGGTCTCCACCAGGCTCTTGCATTTTACCTCCAACCATAATGCTGGCTGCCGTTGTATAAGTGAAATATTCTTGAGGACGATGTAAAACACCAATCAAATAAATAAATAAATTAGGAGCAAAAAAGGATTTGCATTACAGAAGTAGAAGCAGCTGTTGTCTTGGGTTATAGAAATATTTTGAACCTGATTGGTTAAGAATTGTTACCCTGACAGGAACTTCACATTTTCTTAGTGTGCGCGATTTTGCTTGAGCAGAGATATCTCATTACAAATTAATAAAGAGGTGTGCTTTTTGAACATTTTGTGGAATAGTAGTGAATTTTGTTCTAATTTTGCTGATGTTTTTGTCCCCAGGTTAAAGTCTGGCAAATTCCACATGAAGGGTTACGGACTAACCTCACTGATTGGTCAGTTGATCTCCATGGTCACCAGAGGCGTGTCGGGTATATTGAGTGGCATCCGACGGCAGAGAACATCGTCCTGAGTGCAGGACTTGATTTCAAGGTAAGGTGTATCGTCACAGGACAGGTTGTATAGTTGTCATCCTTCTCAGATTTATAGCATATACAGTAAATATTATAATTATATTCACTGCTGTATTTGTCTTAAAATTTTGACCAAACTAAGTTTCTGGCATTGTCTTGTGTTCATCTCAGGAAGATATTATAATGTTTGTATTCAAGACAGTGTTATTTCTTTTGGTGTCAGCGTCAACAGTTATATATCTCTGAACCTTTTATCTCCCTCTAAAATGCTTTTTTTTAATCAGGTGAATTTTTATATCAAATACAATAATCTATACATCCGTAATGAAACTTGTGAATTTCCAGTGTATAATATGGAACGTGGAACAGGCTGAGCCAGTCAATATCATGAACTGCCACCCTGACACAGTTTTCTCCCTTTGCTGGAACCGTGACGGCAGTTTATTCGCTACCACCTGTAAAGACAAGAAGATAAGGGTCGTTGATCCAAGGGCCGGATATGTTGCAATTGTAAGTAGAGGTCAGCCATGTGACCAAGGGGAGGTAATCCTGGGGTTGGATTTTGCATTTTTTGGCCTGAAGTTTTGTTGACTTGTGTAGTAACTATGTACTGTATGTCTGCAATGCAATAAAATTTCATCACTGAAAAATAAAAGTGGAGAGAATTTTTGAAAAGTTTAATTTGTAAACGGAACAGGTTAAACAGGGAAATTTGGCCTGTTTTACTTGCATTGTATCAAATGGTTCAGCGATGAAATATATGTGGTAGATAATAATCATTACATCAACAACAACCAATTTTAAATTCAAATAAACGTAAGAACTACATGTTCATGTACATATATATGAATCTAAAATAAATAATTGGTCCTGGGTACAGTTTCACGCGATGATGAATTGAGAGATTTATGCTGCTTATTTTTTTACAGGAAGGTCAAGGCCACCAGGGGCCAAAGGCCACAAAGGTCGTCATGTTGGGGAATTCCCTCAGTAACCATTTATACACCACGGGGTTTTCCCGAACCAGCGAGAGGCAGCATGCAATATGGGACATAGTAAGTATGCTCCAGTTTGAGAGTGACAGTTCAGCGCATTCCTGTTAGGTCATTGGGGGGAAAAGTTGGATAGCTTCATTTCCTTGAGCAATAATTCTCTTGGAAATATCACATCACGTGGAATGTTGGTGACGCCGAAACAAACTAAAAATGGCACAACAAAACATCTGTGAATGTAGGGTAATATGTATGAATGAATGCATTGCTGGCTTGAAATTAGAAAATCTCAGTGGAAAACAAAATGGCGCTGATCAGTTAGATCCGCTGGGGTTTGCTGGGGTTCATTGGGTTCAGGGCACTTCAGATTTGTTCTGCACCCTTTGAATAAGATTAACAATATTTGATTTTCTAAAAAATGTAACCATGGAAAATATGCATAAAATAGAGGGATAATTAATATGTGTAAAAAAAAAAAATACCCAAAAAATGAAAATTTGAAAAAACAATTTTTTGCACAATTTTTGTCATTTAGCCTACAAACACTATCTTTGTTTTAGAAATCCCTCTCATATATCCTTAGACAACATTTGATACTGTGAAAATTTTGATAAAGTTTCATAACATACGTGTGGTTTCTGCTAAAAACCTCAAATAGATTTCTTACAATTAAATGAGCATTTTGTACATTCATGTTGCCATTAGAGATCAGTTTTTTCGTGTATTGCAGAGCCTGGAAAATTCAAAAATTCTCTCCACTTTTAAAGAGTAACATATCCATCCAATATTCTTCACTCTTCACTCGATTCATGTCAGAACTTAATGTCAAAATCATATTTTTATGTGCCCGCCATTAGTTAACTGTACTGTGATGTACCCTAAAGAACCTGAAACGTCGCCCACAAAAGTGCATTTTTGGAGGAAAATAAACGTCACGAAATACTACTTTTGGTGCTGAAACTTACAATTTTCCTGCGGGATATCTTCCCATGTTCCAGGCAAACCTCAAAGCACCTTTCTAAAACAAATAAAACTCTCAGAATCAGGAAAAATGGGAAAGTTAGTCATGGATAAAATTGGTGATCTTTTAGAGTTTTTGTTTGATGAGTTCACCAGTTCATGAAAACGCCAGGACTAACATTCTCCCTGTGCATGGGCATTCCAGAGGAGTTTCGGGAAGCCGCTCAAGATGGAGACTGTCGATTATTCCAATGGAGTGATGACGCCATTCTACGATTTTGACACTGGCGTTGTTTTCCTGGCTGGCAAGGTAAAAAAATCTATATCTCAAGCTATCTGCCTTGATATTTGAAGTTATCTCCCTTGATATGCCCTCAAACACAAGTGCGTATTACAAATAAATCATTTTACTCTGCTTGTAAAACAAACCAGGGGCCCCTGTGGCGGAGATGGTTAGCACACCAGTACGGCCTCTTACCAATGCGGTCCCTGTGAGTTCAAGTCCAACTCATGCTTGCTTTCTCTGGCTGTACGTGGGAGGATATGTCAGCAACCTGCGGATGGTGGTGGATTTCCTCAAGGCTCTGCCATGTTTCCTCCAACTTTAATGCTGTTGACCATTGTATAAGTGAAAGCCACATGCTGCCTCCTGCACAATAAAGCTACATGCTGCTACCTGACACAATAAAGCTACATGTTGTTACCTGACACAATAAAGCTACGTGCTGTTACCTGACACAATAAAGCTACGTGCTGTTACCTGATACAATAAAGCTACGTGCTGTTACCTGACACAATAAAGCTACGTGCTGTTACCTGACACAATAAAGCTACGTGCTGTTACCTGACACAATAAAGCTACGTGCTGTTACCTGATACAATAAAGCTACATGCTGCTGCTGCTACCTGATACAATAAAGCTACGTGCTGCTACCTGACGCAAGCTACTTGCTGTTACCTGACAAAATAAAGCTCCATGCTACATTGTAATTTGTAATCCTCATGTTTTCAGGGAGATGGGAATATTCGTTACTATGAGGTGGTCCCTACAGAGCCATATTATCATTTCCTCAACCAGTACCAGTCCTCCACCCCTCAGAGGAGCGTCTGTAAGTACGACTGCACTACATCATGGCAGCCATCTTGTCTGTTGGTTATACTTATTGTCTAATGAAAAATGTTCATTTTTTTCTTTTTTTCTAAAATTGTTAAAAAAAATATTCCTGAATGTGTCTTGTGGAATGAAGCTCAGTGAATTCAAATGTATGTACAGCTACAATAGGGAGTTTTGAGACGGAAGTCTTACTTTGTCATCAAAGGTGAAAATAGTCCTTTTGTATCCTGTGACTTATGAAAATTATTGACACTAATTTACTGATCACCTGTCTCAGCCTGTTTCAGAGCCACAAATGAAACATATTTCCTTTAGGGGCTTTCACAAACATGTAGCTCCTCAATTGTCTCCATCGCTCGCTAAGTGTCAATTGTTTTTTGTAATTTTTTTTTTCAGACGTCAGCGTTAGAGTAAATGTGATTACAAATAGTTGCGTAACATTTGTGAAAAGTCACATGGTACAGTTGGACTTTTTCTACCTTCAGTGATGCAAGAGTTCAAACTCGAAACTGCGTTAGTAGAATACATGTACATGTATCTAACCAGCATTTGTCATATGTCATATATATTATGTCATACCAACTTGCTGTGTGGGTGTACAGCCTGGTACTCCATCTCAATAATCATTACTTTCAGGAGCCAGAAACGCGAGTTGAAATATTGATTTTCGAGAAGAAATATTTAGCTGTACACCCATGCAACACGCTGGTATGACATATCAGAGCATATCAGACTATTTTTCTTGAATTCATACCAGTACTTCGGCGTGCCTTCCTGACTCCATAGGTATACAGACAAGCATCTGGTTTGTCAACTTCCACTGTTGTTTTCTCTACGCCACTGTTGTTTTCTCTACGCCATTAGGTGCCATGCCAAAGAGAGGCTGTGATGCACACAAAAACGAGATCATGAGGTTCTACAAGCTCTACGCAGACAAAAGCATAGTGGAGCCCATTTCTATGATTGTACCCAGACGGGTAAGTTGTTCCTAGAACAGACTCAGGGCTGAGTCCTCAGAGCCTGTTTCATCTGTTAGAAATGAAAAGTGTAATTCTTTCAGATTCTTGCTTTTGAACTTTTGGAGTTAAAACAATGTCAGTCACACAAGACTCATCAATGTGACCCTTTTGAGTTCAGGCCCAGGTTTTCTCTGGTTGTACAGGGGAAGGTCCGGCAGCAACCTGCTGATGGTGAAGGGTTTCCCTTGGGCTCTGCCCATTTTCCTTGACCATAATGCTGGGTCATCATGTTATGATGAGTAGGGCGTAAATCACCAGTCAAATAAATAATGGGTTAATCTCAGGCGTTAGCGACGCAGATTCAAGCTGTGAGTAATTTGTTAGTTTGTCCACAAATCATCATGATGAAGGCAGGAATCAACAATACACTACACAGCTTGGACCTGAATTCGTTTAAGCAGGAGAGGCTCTCTTTCACATGTCACTTGTGCACGTGTCAGACATCTGGTGCGTGCTTGTTAGGTCAGCATTGACTGCAGACGTGTCATAAAACTTGTCAGGGTATGTTTGTGGAGAGATTGGGTTCTTGTGTTTGATTTATTTTATCTAAAGTGGAGAAACTTTACAAGTTATTTACTGTAAAAAAAAAAGTGGAGACATGTAGGAATTTACTGTAGGTAAAGTGAAGAAAATGAGGACATCTAGTTAATGAAGACAAAATGATAGAACATTTAACAGACCTAACATCTACCAGAAGTCTAGAAATATCACTCAATAGGAAACAGAAGGTTGCTTTTTAAAAACTGGACTAAATTGCAGTAAACTAAGATTATAGATAAAAAAAAGAACAACCCTGAAATGAATAAGTGTGTACTAAATTCTCTTCTATTTTGTTTTAGGCTGAAACTTTCCAAGAAGACATTTTCCCACCCACTGCCAGTTCGACACCTTCACTGACTGCGGATGAGTGGATCTCAGGCCTAAACAGAAACCCTATCCTGATCTCCCTGCAGGTAGCGTGCCTAACCCTACTGTCTAAGTGGGGATGGTGGGGGTGGGGGATAGAAGAGTATAATTTGAGGATGGGGAGTAGGGTAGAGGGGGGTGTGTGTGTGAAGGTTTAACGGCAGCATTAGGACTTGACATTGTCGACACCCTGTGATACTACGTGTAAGCAGTCAACGGTCTTGTATGTGGTTCATAACTGTAACAGCCTCAAGGTGCTCTGACTCTGACTCAAGGACATCTAGATGGCGAGTGGTACATATTTTGGGTCCGTAACCTTCCTTTTATTTATAAGGGATGAAATATCTTGATTATCATGACAAATAAAAGTGATATTGTACACTATGATATAGAGTTGTGTCAGGCAGACATACAGCAGAAATTTGACTGAGTTTGGCCTTTTTGTTTTTTGTTGTAATATACTGTGTTTTTACTGGCTTAACTCTACAACTGCTTCAATTAGATTCTTTTGACTTCATGAAGAATTTTATGTACATAAAATTTTATGTATCTACATGTACCATTGGCTCAGGGGCTGTTGAAAATGGTTCTTAATCAGTACATCTTGACATTCTGAAATCTCGCTTAATATTTCATAAATGACTGTGTTCTTTCGCTGTTTTACAGGATGGTCATGTGACGAACACACCGCAAACATCGGCCTCTGTCGCTGTTCAGAAACAGGTGCTGTATTACTGAGTAACTAGTCGACACGAATTTATTGTTTTGTTCTTTTGTAGAGGGGAGGTCTCCGAGGGGGATAGCATGCCAGCACGGCACAATGACCCAGGAGCCTCCGACCTACATGTATACGGTTACTTTGAGTTCAAGTCTAGCTCATGCTGTCACCGTCTCTGGCCTTGTGTGGAAAGATCGGCCGGTAACCTTGGATGGCCATGGGTTTCCAATGGGCTATGCCAGGTTTCCTCTCACCATCATGCTGGCTGTCATCGCACAAGAAGTAAAATATTCTTAAGTATGGTGTAAAACACCTATCAAGTAAAAAAATAAATATAGTTGTTGATTAAACAATTTGTTCTAATTTGCTGTTGTTGTTGTTTTGCTGACAACAGGACGGGGCCCTTTTCCATGCGCCGACCATCACAACATACAAAGCCGTCAACAAGTCTGTCAACGGCTCGCACTACCCAGAGGCCAAAGTCCCAAAGAAGTCTGCAACAGTGCCGCCGTTTGAAGGAACCACAGTGACGGTAACAGCGAGCCTCGCCCCCAGCCAGAGAACAATGCCGGCGTCCATCAAGAACATTCAACGTCTCAGCACCCATGAGTCCATAGAGGAAACGTCCAGTGAAACTAGGTCAGGGGGCATCTTCATTTAACCATATCAGTGTTTGTGGTCTGTTGTGCTTTGTATTCTGTTGCGCTTTGTGTCTGTTCTTCTGTGCGCTTTGTCTGTTTTGTTGTGTTTTTTGTCTGTTCTTCTGTGCTTTGTGTCTGTATTCTTTTGTGTTTTGTGTCGATATTCTTCTGTGCTTTGTGTCTGTATTCTTCCGTGCGTTGTGTCTGTGTTCTTCTGTGCTTTGCAGCACTAGATAAAAGAGTGGTGGAAATCTGTTCTGCAACAAGGGGGCACATTACATGCACTCTACGTATTTCTTCGTTGTCATATGACTCACTCGCTCTTCTGTGCTCTGTGTCTGTGTTCTGTTGTGCTTTGTGTCTATTTTCTTTTGTGTTTGTGTCTGTGGTCTGTTGTGTTTGTGTCTGTATTCTCCTGTGCTTTGTGTCTGTGTTCTGTTGTGTTTTGTGTCTGTGTTCTGTTGTGTTTGGTGCCTGTGTTCTGTTGTGTTTTGTGTCATTTTTAACTGATGACAAAACAAATTTGGGGCCACTTTCACAAAACTTGATATTTGTGACTTTTTGTCATGGAAGATAGTTTTCATAATTTTCCTTTTATAGCATCATAAAGAGTCCTGAAAAATACAAGAAAAATTATTAAAATGTCTTTTGACAAATAGTTATGAAATTCATGTATAAAGTTTTGTGAACTTGGTCCCATATTTTTTTTTGTCATTGGTTTAAAAAAAATATTCATTGAAATTCTTCAATTAAGATAAATTTTTGCATGTGTAAGCTAGTTTAGAAATCATATATAATATTGACCAATCTTGCATGATTTATACTTTCTTGCATACCACTTGTTGTAGGCGTTTCATTTAGGAGGGTATGTACTGCAATGTGACCCTAACGCGTGCAACCCACTCCTTTTTTCTGAACCTGTTTTTAAAGTTGTGTACTTTTGTCTTCGTCCCCTCTTGAGGTCTAGCTAGAGATCAGTATCTTGTAGACTTGTGCTTATTTGTGTGTGGACAAAAACGTTGGTTCCTCGACCAAAACGTGTATATGCTGGCTGGACCAGGGGTTACACTAATCTGCCAGTAACATTTGTACACCCAGGGAGACGGACAGTGAATACCTAGACATATCATGGGTTTGTATGGAAAGCTTGAGAATGTCGGGTTGGGAAAGTAACTTTTTACACCTTTACAAATTCTGGAATAGCCAGATTTTTAGAGCTGGTTGGACCTGGAAAGGTCAGGGGATGAGGACTAGTTCACCCTCATACACACTGCAGGCTAATCTGTTTTGGAAGTTGATTGACGCTCTGCTGTCAGTGTATCAAAAGTTCAACTAAAAAGGTCAGTTGGCATGACGGTAATTGCAACCAATGTTTTGAAACTTTATTAGAGAACTATATATGGAATGTAGTGAAATAATTTGCACAGTTCTTCGATGTTTGCATATTTAGTGACACAAACTAATGTGTGGTGATATTCTTCACAATAATTGTATTTATAAATTCCACGGAGAAAAGTGCTTGAGTGGATGAACAGGTTGAAGATTTACAGTAACTAGAAAACTTATTCCATACAGCCTTAAAAAATGGGAATTTTTGGTCTGGGAAAGCCCAAAAGTGTGCACATACAGGTCCTGTGTATTTTCTGTCAAACTATGGAAAGAAGCAGTGCTTTCAGACACATCCCAGGAAAGATCATTGGTCTAATTCAGCAGTTGTCTCCCTTGAATTGCAGCTCTTCGGACAACGTCAATGACATGATAACAGCTTTTGAGCGGAGATGGAGACGACCTCCTGATAACATTGACGTGGGTCAGAGTTCAAACATCAAGCGTGGGTGGTCACAAGAGAACAGCATCACCTCCAATGGGGCAGGATCTCAGGAAGTGGAGGTGAGATTTTGCGTGTTCATTTTTAGCTCATTTGAATATTCAACATTTTTTGCATTTTTGCAACATTGAGGATTTGAGATGACCCCCTGATTTGTATTTAATGTTACTCCTGAAGACTGATTTTTATTGCTTACATCTGCTGCTTTACTTGCTGAATGGCATTGAATTCTGCACATAGCTCTTAAACTACTGTATTTCATTCACATATGTTTGGACGGTAAAGTTTCCTTTGGGAATCATACAAAAGCCTTTAACATGATACCCTAATTCTTCTAATAACTGGCGGGGGGTGGGGGGGATAATAGTAGTGGTGAAAGTAGAATAAACCAGCCTTTTTGGAAAAGTAAAGATGTGAGTACGTTGTTCATTAGCTGGTCTAACCACGTGAAAATAAAGAAACTGAATATTCCTCCTACAATTACATATGCTGTGTTTTTGCAACCTTTTGGCAAGGAGCCAAGACCCATTCAGCTTGCTGCATGATATCACAGCTCTTCAACATTGCCCTGACCTATACGCACATGAAAACCCATACCACAAGTAGGGGAACTAACTTGTCTTTACACCACCGATCATTTAGCAGCAGACCGTGCCGTGAGTAGGGGGGACTAACTTGTCTTCACACCACTGATCATTTAGCAGCAGACCATGCCGTGAGTAGGGGGACTAACTTGTCTTCACACCACTGATCATTTAGCAGCAGACGGTGCCGTCAGTAGGGGGACTAACTTGTCTTCACACCACTGATCATTTAGCAGCAGACTGGGCCGTGAGTAGGGGGACTAACTTGTCTTCACACCACTGATCATTTAGCAGCAGACCGTGCCGTGAGTAGGGGAACTAACTTGTCTTCACACCACTGATCATTTAGCAGCAGACCTTGCCGTGAGTAGGGGGACTAACTTGTTTTCACACCACTGATCACTTTGTAGCAGACAGCGTGACGGGTGGCGTGGGTATAGTTTCTTCCCCTAAGGTTATAAGACTTACGGCGTAGGCCCCATTAAATTTAGCTGATGTCATGCAGAACGGTATGACTAAACTTGAAAATTGCACAGCCATCCGAATAAATGAAGAATTTCATGAAATTCCCCAAAATCCCATCGTGATGTGCACAGTGTTGAGTGCGTTAATCAGTGATTCCAACTCAGTGAAATCGAGGTCAAACTTCCTGTGCCAACACCTGTCTAATAGCGGTAAATTTGCTAACCACACCATGAAGTGCATATTTTCTACTATGCTATACCTATCTCAGATGAGGGTAATTAAAACAGTTCAATACAGGTATATCAAACATGCAGCATATGTGGTATTTTATGCTTTACTCAAGAATATTTCACTCTTACGACAACTACCTTTCATTATGGTGGGAAGATATCATAAAATGACACTCATTAGAAGTGAGTGTGCATGGGTCGAACATTCTGTTCGCATGTGTGAAATTGGTTGCCTATTAACAGCTTCATATTACAACAATTTTAAACATTGTTTTTGTGAAAGGCTATTGCCAGTACTCGTCAAATTTTCTGAGAACACAGTGACCTATGCTAAATTGTCTGACAGATAATAAATTGACAGCTTACAGAATTCAACATTAACCAATCAGATGAACTTATTTTCATTGACCCGCCCCTAGGATAAAAGATTGATTGTGAACTCTCCCGCCAAATCTAGACTGTATGACGTGAGATCAGAATTTGACCTACCCACCTGGTGATGATCACGGCTAATACGTCTAATCTTCCAGTATACAGTTGCAGCCACGAGAATATACAATTACTGTTATATCAATAAATGAACACTGACTGACGGACGTTGTTGTTGTACCGGGTGTCTCGGCGCATGGGGTTTACACATGTCAGCCATCTTGCAGTGAGTGATGTGTGTCTTACTGGAAGAGGATTACCTCCAATCTCCCCATTGGCCTGCCATGATTTCATCCCCAACTTCTTCGTAAGTTTTACTGCCCGCTGTTTGCGAAAAGGTTGCGGAAATACGGAAATACGTTATATTGGCTAAAATGAGCAGACCAGGTTTCCCCAGACATTAGAAGACATAGGGTACTTTTGATACGAACATTCATGTTTTTCTGATATGGAATTAACCGAACCTCACCGAAAAAAAAAACTGTTCAAATGTTGGATAAATCAATGAGAATCCTGGAAAAGCATGTCACTCTAAAGAAGCTGAACTTAAGCGAAATGCTGTAGTTCTGAAACAGAAACAGACTGAGGAATGAAGGTGTCTGTTCAGTGTTTTGTTGATTGTGTATCTTTGCCTGATAACAAACTTGTCTCATTTGTAAGATAAACTGTTAGAATAGAAGTTAGTGTGGTCACATGTGCGTGATTTTGGCATGGAGTTTTAGCGGCTGTGACGGAGGAATGTGGTCACATGTGGCACCTTTTCTCCATCCCTTTTTCCTCACTTAAGTTTGTTACAGAGTCATCCTTCCATGTGATCCTTCTGTTGTGAATTGGAATGTACTTATGCATGTATTTCTTGATGCATTGATTTCCAGCCAAAACCAAGAGAATAAAAATATATATTTGTTTCTTTATAGTCTGTATTTGTCTCTAGGTGGATTTGTAACTAATTGTGAACACTGATTGTTATTTCAGTGCAATGTAAAATTGTTTCATTATTTATTTATTTCATTGTATGTTCAACTTTCAATTTTAGCTTTGAAACATGAGCTAAGCCTAATTTCAGAATTGTTATAAATCCAAACAGGTCGCCTTTTTTTTTTGTTTTAAATGCTGAAACGATATATTGTGTCTTTGTATATTTTCTTTGATTTCAAATTGTTTTTTGTTGAGTTTTTCATGTTTTGTCCCTTTCCATCCATTTGTTGTTGTTGTTTTGCTATCGTTGTTTTTAGTGCAGTTGAATTCCTGTGTTTACAGACTGATGCTTTGCTTATTGTTTGTTACTGTTTTGATTTTTGCATGGGCTTTTCTTGTTTGCATTTTTAGTTCCAGGGCAGCACCCCTCCCACACCACTGACTCCAATGTCTCTTCTCAACTCCCTCATGGATGTCGATTATTCACCAAAGACGAACAAATTTTTCCCTGGTCAAGTCAACACAACAACAAAATCACTGCCAAATATCATGGAAGCTAATAATAACAACAACAACTGGCTCTCTACAAGTCTGGAGAGACAGACATCGTACGGGAAACCACTCAGCAGTCAAAATTCACTCGACAACAGCAGCTCACAGGCCTCAATTAATGTGAGTCCGGGTTACCATGGCAACACGGGCTGAATAGATTTGTTCAAATTAAGGGATAAAAATGAGTGATTATTCATAGTAAAAAAATGTAAGCGTATTTTCTAGTTAAAAAACAAATAGGTAAAATTCTTTCAACATTTTGGACCCAATCCGTTTTCAATATGTCTGACATACCAATGAACATGTAGATAAGTAAGGAATATGTACAACTGAAAATAATTTCAGATTGAATCTGATGAAAATCCTGTCAGTTCACTTCATTGTGCAGGAACTGAAATCATTAATTAACTACTAAGATGAAAATATTTAACTTTATTTAGTCAGGTGTAAAACACTAAAAGCATAAAGAAAGAAGTTATGAGAATAAAATGCTTTGAAGTGTAAAGATAGGGTCATACCTGCCAACAGACAGACACAGAAAACAGAGATCAAGGGTTTGTGTGTGAAGTGTGAAGGAGTAAAGATAGGGTCTTACCTACCAACAGACAGAAACAGAAAACACAGAGATGAAGGGTTTATGTGTGAAGTGTGAAGGAGTAAAGATAGGGTCATACCTACCAAGAGACAGACACAGAAAACAGAGAGATGAAGGGTTTATGTGTGAAGGAGTAAAGATAGGGTCATACCTACCAAGAAACAGACACACAGAAAAGACAGAGATGAAAGGTTTATGTGTGAAGTGTGCAGGAGTAAAGATAGGGTCTTACCTACCAAGAAACAGACACACAGAAAAGACAGAGATGAAGGGTTTATGTGTGAAGTGTGAAGGAGTAAAGATAGGGTCATACCTACCAAGAGACAGACACAGAAAACAGAGAGATGAAGGGTTTATGTGTGAAGTGTGAAGGAGTAAAGATAGGGTCATACCTACCAAGAGACAGACACAGAAAACAGAGAGATGAAGGGTTTATGTGTGAAGGAGTAAAGATAGGGTCATACCTACCAAGAAACAGACACACAGAAAAGACAGAGATGAAAGGTTTATGTGTGAAGTGTGCAGGAGTAAAGATAGGGTCTTACCTACCAAGAAACAGACACACAGAAAAGACAGAGATGAAGGGTTTATGTGTGAAGTGTGAAGGAGTAAAGATAGGGTCATACCTACCAAGAGACAGACACAGAAAACAGAGAGATGAAGGGTTTATGTGTGAAGGAGTAAAGATAGGGTCATACCTACCAAGAAACAGACACACAGAAAAGACAGAGATGAAGGGTTTATGTGTGAAGTGTGCAGGAGTAAAGATAGGGTCTTACCTACCAAGAAACAGACACACAGAAAAGACAGAGATGAAGGGTTTATGTGTGAAGTGTGAAGGAATAAAGATAGGGTCATACCCACCAAGAAACAGACACACAGAAAAGACAGAGATGAAGGGTTTATGTGTGAAGTGTGCAGGAGTAAAGATAGGGTCATACCTACCAACAGACAGAAACAGAGAAAACACAGAGATGAAGGGTTTATGTGTGAAGTGTGAAGGAGTAAAGATAGGGTCTTACCTACCAACAGACAGAAACAGAGAAAACACAGAGATGAAGGGTTTATGCAAACACAAAACAACAAAGAAAACCAATAATATCAACATACAAAGTCAAGGTCAGAATTTTTTACATTCTGATTAATAAACGAATTTAACACACCACAGCTCAAAACAAAAATGCACTTTTTTGGGCAAAGTTTTGTGACTTGATTTTATTGTAAGTCCAAATTTCTCACTGTTCAGCAGTGTTCTTTAACTCCATGAAGGAACATTTTCACCATGGTTCACTTGCACAATGGGGTTTTTCAGACCTCTGCAAAGGGAAGCAAATCTTGTAACCCATACAGCAGCAGTGACCTTGACCTACTTAAATACCAACACCACTTGTCATGTATAATCACAGATGACATTGTTATTCAGATAGGTAGAGCACACTAGTGTTGCATGAGTTGCTTCCCTTTGTAGAGGGCTAGCGAGCTAGTTTTCATCCTATACTTACATAAACAATGATACACCGTCAACATGTACAGATACATCATTTTGTCTAGACATGATTCACGTGGCATTGCTCGGCCCCAGGCTTACTTTTGCTTGCTGGCACAGATGCACATGTATATGTCTTGCACTTGAGGCCATGTTGGATCTCTAACAAAAGAATTTTCGTGGTTTCACTTGGGATGTGCGGGTTGTTCACTGTGCACACTGCGGGATGAGATCCAGGATGACTACATTGTGCATGTATCAGTGCTTGTCCTCTCTCCTCCTCTCCTCTCTTCGCTTGCATGTTTTCTTACTTAGCTTGACCCTTGTTTTTGTGGTGTTCTCCTCATTTTCTTGAGTTTCCCAGCATGATTCTGTTTAACATCTCAATAGATTTCTTGCAGTAATATAACTCATAACACTGACCATTTCCTGTCAGAATTTTGTAATTTGAGTCCAAGGCCTGTATTCTTTTGTCCATTCCTGCTTTGCTGGGAGAATTTGTCTGAAAACTGAAGGGTGTGAATATCAGTAGTCTAGCGGGCTAGGGCCCTGAGTCAATGTTTGGCAGGAATAGGCACCCACCGGGCTAGGGCCCTGAGTCAATGTTTGGCAGGAATAGGCACCCACCGGGCTTGGGCCCTGAGTCAATGTTCTCCTGGCGTATGTGTAGCCGTGGAAACTGACTTGGACAAATGCGTGGTTGCTTTTTGATGTTGATGTTGCAGTGACAGTAAGATACCATTAACATTGTAACAGCCGTTTGCAAATCTTAAGGTTTGCTTAAGTTGCCTTCCCAATTTTTGGTACTCTAACAGGGGTGGCAAATGTAATGCTACATGTAGCAAAGGTCAAGGGTCATTAGTTCCATGTACATTTATTCCTGGAGTAGTTCTGTAAGCAACACATCTGCTGCCATGACAACGTTGGGCTTGGCTAGCTTTAGAGCTTTCACTTTGGTGACATATAGGCAGTACAGCTTTTAGAATAATGGTTTTGTCAGCTGGGTTAGAGGTTATTGCCATGGGAACAATTAACTGGGCGAAGACCTGATAAAATTAAACTGGGGCAAGAAAACCTGCATGTCCAAAGGTCAAGACATTGGATTAAAGGTCAAGCACCTCCAGCACCCTTGGAAGGGTTGGTGATAGCCAAAGGTCATCACCATGGCTACAGGCACAGTTTATGACAGTTAGAGGTCATTGCTAACCGTTGCCACATCCTTGCGGATTTTAGAGGTCAGTTCATGTAGAGGCCATTATGTACGTTGCTCTCTGTATTCTTGTAGAAGATCCATGTGAAGAAAGTTTGGTCCCCCCCTCCTGCGTCCCCCCCTCACTGGGATACTAACACTCTCCCTAACACAGACCCGGAGGTAAGTGTACGCCCCATCGCCTAAGGGGAAGGGCAGGTGCCATATAACAACAACAGCTGCTACTTCAACAACAATTGCTTCAAAATTATAACAATTGTTACAACAATGGGAAACAAACCTGATTAAGTTATTAAGGGCCAGCAGCATTATGGGCATATTGCGAAATCTGGATGTTTTCTAAAGATCAAGATTATTGATTTAGCCATGTTTCTAAATTTACACATATGGGGTTGTGCAATCAGGATGGAGTTACCTTCCCTTAGAAAACATCCAGATGGCGCTATGCCTATCTCACTTCGGGTTCATATCCAGGACTAATGCAATTCTTCAACCTTTTTAAATTTTGTTTATTCAAGTATATTCTGAAGGCATTATTCTGTGTTGACTGATAAATTTGTACTTTTTGGGATGCCCTGAAATTGACAAATCCAACCATTGGAGTTTTGTCTCCAAAATCAAGTTAAAAATATGCATAGATTCCACTGAAAGTTGCTCTTTCAGATGCGAAAAGAGTGAGGAAGTAGGGCATTACTGTAATTCTTCAACGTTTTCGCGTCGTAGATTGCAAGACAATTATTCAAGCATATTCTTATTATTTTATTATTATTATTTATTATTTTGTGTAATCTGGTAAAATTATATTTTTGTCAAGCCCTGAATTAAGCCAAGCCAATCAATGTAGTTTGTCACCAAAATCAAATTAAGAAGTAACCTAAATCGCAGTGAGAATTGCTCATTCCTGTGCCAAAGAGTTGAGGAATTAGAGTATTTTTCATAACATTGACACAGTTAGTCAAACTTAAATAAGCTACATTTCAGTGAAGCAATACATCAAATCCTCTGTCACATGACGAGCACATCTGCAAAAACTGCTACAACAATAGCTTCCAGAATTTAGAACAAATTTGCACAACACACCATTGTTTGCATCGTTCAAAGTTTTCAGAGACATATTAAGGACCTTGGAAAATCTGTTCTGCAAAAAGTCAAAACTATACTAACAATTTTAACGAGTTGGGGAAGTTGCTGTTTTTGCTTCAGTTGCCATGGTTACATATATGTGATTAAGGATTGTTCATTTTCTGCAAAGGGAAGTAACTCTTGAATGGTAGATATGCATCCGGCTTAATAGAGGATCACGAGACCTTCATTGTCATTTTCTCAATAAAAGCCAAATTAGAGTCAGAAAAAGACCTTTCTGAAATTATTAACGTGAAGAGTGATTGCATGTTAACAAAATGTTATTTAAATTCTGGATAAAAATTGCAAAGCAATTCATAAATACTATGCAACATGTGTCCCAAGAAGTGTGATCATTTTTAGATTACGTTGTTAGATCAGGTTGTTATTTAACTGAATTCTAGTTTGATTCAAGATTTACTCCTGATTGATTTTGTCGACTAACATTGAGAAGAAAATATTCAGTTCAGGAAATAGAAAGCTTATAAGTTTTTGCTGAATAAGAAATGTGGCCCAGCGGCCAATGCCACAAAACCATTTCTGACAGAAGATAAAATTTAAATATTTGTCACAATACTTGTGACATAGCGTTAATAATTTAACATTGTGTTTCAAATTTGACTTAAGTCAGAAACTGTTTTGTGGAATTGGCCCCTTGTTGAGAAAAGTGCATTGTTTGTTCACCCCCCCCCCCCCCAACCCAGGTGCAATGATTGATAATTGTCCCCCAAGCCCAGGTGCAATGATTGTCCTGCTCCCCCCCCCCCCCCCACCTCAAAGCCCAGGTACAATGATTGTTCTGACTATAAACTTAACATGTGACCTATCAATCAATCAAACAGTCAGTCAGTCATCAGCTCACTTGTCATGACAACCACATCTCTGGCTACATGCAGTCAAATCACAATACAGTTTCAGACATGTCAATTTACTGCTAAAATGCATTTTTTCTGTAGACTTTTTCAGAGAAGATACAGCACAAGTGCCTAAATTTTACATTATTGCTAAAGCTTCATTAGTGATGAGCATGCTGCCTTCAGGGTCGCATCTTCAGCCGTATTGTACATGTATTAGAAAATCAGGTGGAGAGAGAGAAATGGCAAGGATAAGACATGTACAGGAAGGTAACAGCTTAATAATGATCACCTGGAACCCACAGCTTGACACTCAGAGCTTTTAGCCGTATGCACACACCTGATAGTTGACGCATTGCTAAAATGAGTGTCATAAAACATATAGTATCACATAAAACATATAGTATCACATAAAACATATAGTATCACATAAAACATAAAGTATCACATAAAACATATAGTATCACATAATTCGTGCTTATAATGCTTTTACCGTGGCTAACGACACGGCTAAAATGACATATAAACAGTGGACGGGTGTATGGTTTTTGGTTAATGGAATAAACCAAACAGTTAATGAAGGCTGTACCGTGGAGTGAAAATGCGTTCTGTTACAATGCTGTTGTTTAAACACATGGTATCTTTGAATTGACAGAATGTGTTAATTATATACTTTTAATTGTTTTTTTTTTAAAAAAGAGTTTCAAAAAAGTTAACGTACGTGTGTGAATACCTATGTTTTAACTAATAGCGCCAATAAATTGTCATCGTTGAGATGTGTGAATAACTATGGCTGTGGTCAGCGGGACCCTTCTGTTTTTTGGTTTTTTTAATTCACATGTAGGCTTTCATCTGTAAGGTGACAAGTTTAAATCCAACACCATCCAACACCTGTTAACCTTCGTATGGCTGCACACCATTTGGTGTGACAATACCAGGGATTTCCTCCAAGTTCTTAATTGGTTCCAACCTTCATCCAAATGCCTCATTACCTAAGATCAGGTAGATAAACGTGATTGAATTCTAGAAAAGACATGATATAAAGTAAATACATGTAGAAATGTATTTGTGTGCCAAAAAAATGCTGCTACTTGCTTGTGTGCACCCTTTGTTCCTTGACTAACTGAAGTGTTTTGTTTTGGGTGAATTTTCAGTTAAAAAAGGCATACTTCCGCCAAGTGGAGGAAATACGCAGTTTAAAAGAGCAGCTGAGTGTGAAAGATAAAAGAATACGTCAGCTGGAAGAGGAGCTCACACTTATCAAAGATATGCAGTGTGGACCAGGGGAAAGTAATTGCTGATCACTGCCAAAAGAAGATAACCATGCCAAGGGGAAGAACTCTGTCTGTCAGCAGAAGGGACACATGTACAAATCATGAAAAAAATTCAGCGATTTTGGAAAAGAAAACACTGAAAGGATTTGGACGTGTGTTTTGTTCTTCTTTGAAAATTTTAATTTATCCTGACTGGTCAGGTGGTAAGAGCAGTTTTAATTATCTGTGTAGTTGAACTTACTGAGTGAAACTTTACCTAGGTGCAAGAGGTATAAAGTGAATTAAAATTGGGAAAGAAGCAGTTCATTGGGAAAGTCTGAAAAGTGAAGAAAATGTTGGTAGAACTGATCGATTTTAATTTTTGTTTTCAATTATTTATAAGCATAGGGAGGTACACATGCGTATCCGTCATTATCAACCTATAATTAGAAAACTCTGTTAATTATTCCATGTTGTTTGTAACAAGAAGGCAGATAACTCTTGCTGGCAGCAGGAAGTCTGGCTGGGGGTAAAGGGCTTTGTAAAAGGAAACAACTCCAGTTCACCAATTCGTACTTAAAAAAGATAATGGACAGCAGGCTGTCACAAGTAAGCTGACGTTGTTTTTGTTGTTGCCTGGGTTAGCTGACCATAGTACACCATGAATGTGCACTGCATGCAAGTCGCGTAAGCTTTCATTTTCAATGGGCTGTGAACAAGGTCAAGGTCACAGCATTAGTCACATGATCTGAAGGGAATAACAAAAGTTCTGTGATTGGTGCACTGTGATGGCATGAATATTGATATGTGGATGAACTGCGCTTGTGAGTTGTCCACATGTTAGAAATCGTCCACCAGCAGAGATATTCCTTTGTTTTTCATCTCAGTCATTCTGGTACATACGTGTATTCTGTTGTAAATTGTAAGTCATATATGCAATTTTTCGTGAAAGCCTAATAGTGATTGGTTGTTTCTAAGATACACAAGATTGTAAACCCATTTTTGATTGGTTACTTCTTGTTTTGTTTGAATTCAAAGTGATAATACCATTGGTTATTCATCCAGAATAGACAGCTTGTGATTGACTTATATACATGTACTGTCAGTTTTGTGAAAAAGCTTTAAGATGATAGCAGCTTGGTAGAAATATTAAATTGTGATGGGTTGTTGAAGTTGAAACATTGTTTGTTGGAAGCACTTAAGGAGAGTTTACGTAGATTGTCACCTGTGATTGAATACTACATGTATCTTGCTTCGGGTAAGGTTTGATGATTGGAATTTCGATGTACACGTGTTTGTAGCTTGGGCTGGACGTAGACATTCAGTATTTTATGCTGAGAGACAGGTATGAAAATCTGAAGGTGTTATACTGATACCACAGTATAATTAAAATACATTTCGTCCATTGAAAAGTTTACCGTTAGTGTTCTTCGCTTGTGTTGGACAAACGTGTGGATATATTTATTATCATACAAGTATAGTAAGTATATACGTGGTTTCTGCAAAGAGTTAGTTTGATATAAGACTAGTGCTTTTTGTGCTTGAAGTATTTGATTTTTTATTTACCAGAGCCATATTCCATTTTTATTGTACAAAGTTGTTATTATCGGATTATAATTACTGCCAGACTGTAATTGGATAAAAATCAACCAATCGTGTGTATTACTTCTGTGTTGTTTTATTCGAAAAGTGATAAGTGTTGTGAGTATCAAGAGAAATTTTATAATCGTGTTTGCAGGATTTGTGAACAGGAGGATTAACATATTTGGATTAGCAGGTTTGAAGATTAGCAGACTTGATGATTTCAGGATTAGCAGATCTGAGGATTAGTAGATTTGAATGAATGATTATGTCTTATAGCCAAATCGTCAATATTTCAGCCATGTGGTGGGGATAGCAGATTTGAAGACTAGCAGAGATGAGGATTATCAGATTTGAAGATTAGCAGATACGAGACTGTGTATTGAACATCGTTTTAGAGGCCAAATGATTCTTTTCCAGTGTCAAAAAAAAAAAGGGTAAACAAATGAAACTTAAAATTGGTCAGATTTGTGCCAAATGTGGCAGTAATGTTTTCCATTGAAGACATATTTGCATGATCTGAAAGCCTTGAAAAACAGGAAAAATCATAAACAATATCAGGATTATCTTTTATAATGTGTGTGTATTTAAGGGAAGAAGTTCTTTACAGGAACAGGTAGTCACTTTCATTCTTGATAGTCACTTTTATTCTTTTGAACTGTAGAAATCTCTTGTCCATACACGGGTTAGATCTCTTATAGTCTTTCATAAAATACCAGTACTGAAGGTTTATCAGGAGTGCAGTCTGGTAGTACATCGATTTAGTTTGCTTTTAGACGATAGTATAGCATAGAAAATGAGCAGAAACTGTTCGCTCTTTTCTTACCAAAATTTATTTTGTTTCACAGTGTCTTAATTTTGCTATATCTGTCATATATTAATTAATTTACATAAAGTCAACTATTAAAGTAAGCAGTGCGAGTTTGTTAAAAAAGTTTGACTGTAAATCTGCAACCTCTAAAACTGTTTTTTGGCGATGGAATTTAGCCATGCAATTTTCGTGGAAAGGACGCTAAATTGATTTGTTTGTGTCAGTCAAGATGCAAGCTTTTTAAAATTGAAAATTATATTTCTCTACACCACATGTTTTAACATCAGAATGTTTTAAGATTTTGGTTGAATAGGAATTTGAAAGGGTTGAAACTAAGCTGTAGAGGGAATACGTTATGCTTATTCCTTTAATATGGTAACTAATACCAATGTAGTGTAAAGTCTCCTGCCCAGGGCATATCCTATGTACACCCCCCGATGTGACTGTGCCTGGTGTAGGCGTGGTCTGCAGCTCTAGCGAGTGTATATCAATATGTTAACCCTCCTGTTAAATCAGCCAATGGCAGTGGAGAGTCACTGGTCATTCAGGAATAAGATTTTATCTTCTTAGTGCTATACACAGAGGTGTGACCTGTATCGCTTCCAGTCAGCATTTAGAGTTCACCCACACCTCGTCTTTTTGTGTTGGAATCCAGGGTGAAAACTTAGTGGCTTTTTAAACGTGTAGTAAGCCGAGTCAGCATTTCAGGAGCCCCGCAAATTCTCGCAAATGTGGATGAGACAGGGCGGGGGATGAGACAAAAAGGCGAGATTTCGCAATACTTGTGAGGTTGAATATACATCTTTCACGGCTGGGTCTGTCAGCCCAACGGCATCGACAGTAGCCGCCATGAAATCGCGCCTGTCATAGACGTGATATTTCACGAGAGCCCCCACCCTGTCTCGTCCAGACCTGTGTGAAGTCGAGAAATAAAAGGACTCCTGAAATGCTTACTCGGCTTTATACATTAGTCGATGATTGTTGTAAAATGTCCGTGTTCTAGTAGCCAGTTTGATTGTCTCGGAATTCTGGATGTACACATTTTCCATTGTATTTTTTATGCAATTTTTTAACAAGAAATTATGCAAATTGTTTTTAGCTTTCTTCCAGGTGCTTTGTCATAATTCATTGTTTTTCCCTTCATAATAATTCCCCAGGATGCCCTAGTGCGGGTACATGCACACTCTTTCATGGTGTCTGATTGGATAAAAATCAACCAATCCTGTGTATTGGTTCTGCGTTGTTCGTTTGGAAAGCTGATGTCATATATTCACCTCATGATCACATGGCTGCTTCCATGGGAACCGTCTCATATACCATATCTGAGGGAGATGTTGTCTTGTAACCTTGATCTGTATATTTTACTGAGTTCTTGATCTGATTTATGTTCAACACAGTTGATCCCTTTGATCAGCTCCGCTGCCAGATTGTGTACACGAAAGTGTATCGCATTGAGTTTTGTCGTTTGATATATTCTTATAGCCGTTTTAACTCTTTTATTCTTTCTATCCGTTTTTTGGTTATTTATGAGGCAAACTTTCTGTTGTTTTTGACACCTCGGCAACATATGGTTAAGAAGTTCGGGTAAAGGCTGTTAGTTATATTTCCACGAGTTGTCTCCCTTAGGACTCAACTGGCGAGTCGTGTATGTAAATGTTCCAAGACCTTAACATATCTTGCCAAGCACTGTCGACCTATACTACAAGCCTGCCTAAAGGTTCTCAACAAGCACCTTATTAGTCACAAGCCAGCCATGAGCGAGCTACCAACCAACCGTTAGCCAGCCTGCAGTGAGATTTGGAATGCTTGTGGAACGGTGGTCGCTATGTGCAATATCTGGGTGAAATGGATATGGAATGGTGGTGGAATGATAGCAGTCTGCTGCAAGTGTTCCAGAGGTGAGCTAACAGCATTAGGCACCATACCCACAGGCCACAGCACTATCTCCACTTTCTCAGCAGATGAAGTGTTAAACGCTGACTAAAAGCGTGCTGATAGAATGATAAAAGCTCGTCACAAACGTGCTAGTTGTGTGCTAGGAGCTTGCCATTGAGAACCTTTAAGCTGTTTGGAACTGTAAAGTATCGGCGCATTTTTTTTTTATTTTTGTAATCCAGGCTATATTTTTTGTATTACGCTCACCACCTCTAACTGTCCTTGTATATGTCTATAAAAAATATACACAGATCTGATTTAGTTCCTGTCCTTTTTTTATTTTCATGATGTAATGTATTTTGTAGTGTAATACAGCCTTCCCACAAGCCCGTTTTGACCCCTTATTTGTATGGTATGTATTTATTGGAGAGTATATACCCACAATTCTCAGTGATTTGCTTCTGTGCGGACGTTACAAGCTAACCACTCAGTGTACACATATGTGGCATCTGTGCCCTTGTTACCGCACCATAAAATGTTATTGTATATCCCGTGTTCCTCTACACAAAAACTGCAGTAATACGACAATAAATATGCCATTTACGTAAAACAACTTCTAATCTGCTTCATTCTTTCTAATCTGCTTCATTCTTATCTCTTGCATTCTAATCTCCTTCATTCTTATCTCTTGCATTCTGATCTCCTCCAGTCTTATCTCTTGCATTCCTTATTCTCAGTTGGCTATACATAGAGCGTAGCGTCCGGCCTTTGACTCGTTCGAAGACTACGCGTTCTAAAGCACCGCGCGACCAGCGTCTGGTCAAAAATGTTAGGAGGGGGTCGAGCGTTATTTTGTTCAACCAAGGCTTAGAACAAGCCGTCAGGCGGAACGTTAGTATGACAGTTCTAGGCACAGTTCTCGGACTAGAACAAGCCAAGCCGTCAGGCCGTACGTTAGTATGACAGTTCTAGATAGAGTTCTCTGGACTAGAACAAACCCAGCCGCCAGGTTGTACGTTAGTATGACAGTTGTAGGTAGAGTTCTCTGGACTAGAACAAGCCCAGCCGTCAGGTTGTACGTTAGTTTGACAGTTCTAGGTAGAGTTCTCTGGACTAGAACAAGCCCAGCCATCAGGTGATACTTTAGTGTGACGGTTCTAGGTAGAGTTCTCCGGACTAGAACAAGCCCAGCCGTCAGGTGATACTTTAGTATGACAGTTTTAGGTACAGTTCTCGGACTAGATGAAGCCAAGCCGTGAGGTTGTACGCTAAAATGACAGTTCTAGGTAGAGTTCTCGGACTAGAAAGAGCCAAGCCGCTAGGTGGCACGTTAGTATGACAGTTCTAGGTACAGTTCTCGGACTAGATGAAGCCAAGCCGTCAGGTTGTACGTTAGTATGACAGTTTTAGGTAGAGTTCTCTGGACTAGAGCAAGACCAGCGGTCAGGCTGTACGCTAGTATGACAGTTCTAGGTAGAGTTCTCGGACTAGATGAAGCCAAGCCGTGAGGTTGTACGTTAGTATGACGGTTTTAGGTAGAGTTCTCGAACTAGAACAAGCCAAGCCGTCAGGTTGTACGCTAGTATGACAGTTCTAGGTACAGTTCTCTGGACAAGAACAAGCCCAGCCGTCAGGCGGTACGTTAGTATGACTGTTCTAGGCACAGTTCTCCGGACTAGAACAAGCCAAGCCGCTAAGTGGCACGTTAGTATGACAGTTCTAGGTACAGTTCTCGGACTAGATGAAGCCAAGCCGCTAGGTGGCACGTTAGTATGACCGTTCTAGGTACAGTTCTCTGGACTAGAACAAGCCAAGCCGCCAGGTTTTACGTTAGTATGACAGCTCAAGGTACAGTTCTCTGGACTAGAACAAGCCAAGCCGTCAGGCCGTACGTTAGTATGACAGTTCTAGCTAGAGTTCTCTGGACTAGAACAAGCCCAGCCGTTAGGCCGTACGTTACTATGACAGTTCTAGTTACAGTTCTCTGGACAAGAACAAGCCCAGCCGTCAGGTTGTATGTTAGTATGACAGTTCTAGCTAGAGTTCTCTGGACTAGAACAAGCCCAGCCGTCAAATCGTACGTTACTATGACAGTTCTAGTTACAGTTCTCTGGACAAGAACAAGCCCAGCCGTCAGGTTGTACGTTAGTATGACAGTTCTAGGTAGAGTTCTCGGACTAGAACAAGCTAAGCCGTCAGGTTGTACGTTAGTATGACGGTTTTAGGTAGAGTTCTCGAACTAGAACAAGCCAAGCCGTCAAGTTGTACGCTAGTATGACAGTTCTAGGTACAGTTCTCTGGACAAGAACAAGCCCAGCCGTCAGGCGGTACGTTAGTATGACTGTTCTAGGCACAGTTCTCCGGACTAGAACAAGCCAAGCCGCTAAGTGGCACGTTAGTATGACAGTTCTAGGTACAGTTCTCGGACTAGATGAAGCCAAGCCGCTAGGTGGCACGTTAGTATGACCGTTCTAGGTACAGTTCTCTGGACTAGAACAAGCCAAGCCGCCAGGTTTTACGTTAGTATGACAGCTCAAGGTACAGTTCTCTGAACTAGAACAAGCCAAGCCGTCAGGCCGTACGTTAGTATGACAGTTCTAGCTAGAGTTCTCTGGACTAGAACAAGCCCAGCCGTCAGGCCGTACGTTACTATGACAGTTCCAGTTACAGTTCTCTGGACAAGAACAAGCCCAGCCGTCAGGTTGTATGTTAGTATGACAGTTCTAGCTAGAGTTCTCTGGACTAGAACAAGCCCAGCCGTCAAATCGTACGTTACTATGACAGTTCTAGTTACAGTTCTCTGGACAAGAACAAGCCCAGCCGTCAGGTTGTACGTTAGTATGACAGTTCTAGGTAGAGTTCTCGGACTAGAACAAGCTAAGCCGTCAGGTTGTACGTTAGTATGACAGTTCTAGGTAGAGTTCTCGGACTAGAACAAGCCAAGTCGCCAGGCCGTACGTTAGTATGACAGTTCTAGGTAGAGTTCTCTGGACTAGAACAAGCCCAGCCGTCAGGCGTACGTTAGTATGACAGTTCTAGGTACAGTTCTCGGACTAGATGAAGCCAAGCCGTCAGGTTGTACGTTAGTATGACAGTTTTAGGTAGAGTTCTCTGGACTAGAGCAAGACCAGCGGTCAGGCTGTACGCTAGTATGACAGTTCTAGGTACAGTTCTCGAACTAGATGAAGCCAAGCCGTGAGGTTGTACGTTAGTATGACGGTTTTAGGTAGAGTTCTCTGGACTAGAACAAGCCAAGCCGTCAGGTTGTACGCTAGTATGACAGTTCTAGGTACAGTTCTCTGGACTAGAACAAGCCCAGCCGTCAGGTTGTACGCTAGTATGACTGTTCTAGGCACAGTTCTCCGGACTAGAACAAGCCAAGCCGCTAAGTGGCACGTTAGTATGACAGTTCTAGGTACAGTTCTCGGACTAGATGAAGCCAAGCCGCTAGGTGGCACGTTAGTATGACAGTTCTAGGTGCAGTTCTTGGACTAGCCAGTATGACCGTTCTAGGTACAGTTCTCTGGACTAGAACAAGCCAAGCCGCCAGGTTTTACGTTAGTATGACAGCTCAAGGTACAGTTCTCTGGACTAGAACAAGCCAAGCCGTCAGGCCGTATGTTAGTATGACAGTTCTAGCTAGAGTTCTCTGGACTAGAACAAGCCCAGCCGTCAGGCCGTACGTTAGTATGACAGTTCTAGCTAGAGTTCTCTGGACTAGAACAAGCCCAGCCGTCAAATCGTACGTTACTATGACAGTTCTAGTTACAGTTCTCTGGACAAGAACAAGCCCAGCCGTCAGGTTGTACGTTAGTATGACAGTTCTAGGTAGAGTTCTCGGACTAGAACAAGCTAAGCCGTCAGGTTGTACGTTAGTATGACAGTTCTAGGTACAGTTCTCTGGACTAGAACAAGCCCAGTCGTCAAGCCGTACGTTAGTATGACAGTTCTAGGTACAGTTCTCGGACTAGAACAAGCCAAGTCGCCAGGCCGTACGTTAGTATGACAGTTCTAGGTAGAGGTCTCCGGACTAGAACAAGCCCAGCCGTCAGGCGTACGTTAGTATGACAGTTGTAGGTACAATTCTCTGGACTAGATGAAGCCAAGCCGTGAGGTTGTACGTTAGTATGACAGTTCTAGGTATACTTCTCTGGACTAGAACAAGCCAAGCCGTCAGGCGGTACGTTAGTATGACAGTTTTAGGTAGAGTTCTCTGGACTAGAACAAGCCCAGCCGTCAGGTGATACTTTAGTATGACAGTTCTAGGTAGAGTTCTCTGGACTAGAACAAGCCCACCCGTCAGATGATACTTTAGTATGACAGTTCTAGGTAGAGTTCTCGGACTAGAACAAGACCAGCCGTCAGGCCGTACGTTATTATGACAGTTCTAGGTAGAGTTCTCTGGACTAGAACAAGCCCAGCCGTCAGGCCGTACGTTAGTAAGACAGTTCTAGGTAGAGTTCTCTGGACTAGAACAAACCCAGCCGCCAGGCCGTACATTAGTATGACAGTTCTAGGTAGAGTTCTCTGGACTAGAACAAGCCCAGCCCTCAGGTCGTACGTTAGTATGACAGTTCTAGGTAGAGTTCTCTGGACTAGAACAAGTCCTGCCGTCAGGCCGTACGTTAGTATAACAGTTCTAGGTAGAGTTCTCTGGACTGGAACAAGCCCAGCCGTCAGGCCGTACGTTAGTATGACAGTTCTAGGTAGAATTCTCTGGACTAGAACAAGCCCAGCTGTCAGGCCGTACGTTAGTATGACAGTTCTAGGTAGAGTTCTCTGGACTAGAACAAGCCAAGCCGTCAGGCCGTACGCTAGTATGACAGCTCAAGGTAGAGTTCTCTGGACTAGAACAAGCCTAACCGTCAGGCAGTACGTTAGTATGACAGTTCTAGGCACAGTTTTCTGAAGTAGAGTAAGACCAGCCGTCAGGCGGTACGTTAGCATGACAGCTCTAGGTAGAGTTCTCTGGACTAGAACAAGCCCAGCCGTCAGGCCGTACGTTAGTATGACAGCTCAAGGTACAGTTCTCTGGACTAGAACAAGCCAAGCCGTCAGGCTGTACGTTAGTATGACAGCTCAAGGTGGAGTTCTCTGGACTAGAACAAGCCCAGCCGTCAGGCCATACGTTAGTATGACAGTTCTAGGTAGAGTTCTCTTTACTAGAACAAGCCAAGCCGTCAGGTTGTACGTTAGTATGACAGCTCAAGGTACAGTTCTCTGGACTAGAACAAGCCAAGACGTCAGGCCATACGTTAATATGACAGTTCTAGGTGCAGTTTTCGGACTAGAACAAGTCAAGCCGTCAGGCCGTATGTTAGTATAACAGTTCTAGGTGTAGTTCTCTGGACTAGAACAAGCCAAACCGCCAGGTTTTACGTTAGTATGACAGCTCCAGGTACAGTTCTCCGTACTAGAACAAGCCAAACCGCCAGGTTGTATGTTAGTATGACAGCTCAAGGTACAGTTCTCTGGACTAGAACAAGCCAAGCCGTCAGGTTGTACATTAGTATGACAGTTCCAGGTAAAGTTCTCTGGACTAGAACAAGCCAAGCCGTCAGGCCGTACGTTAGTATGACAGTTCTAGGTAGAGTTCTCGGACTAGAACAAGCCAACCCGTCAGGCGGTACGTTAGTATGACAGTTCTAGGTAGAGTTCTCGGACTAGAACAAGCCAACCCGTCAGGCGGTACGTTAGTATGACAGCTCTAGGTACACTTTTCTGGACTAGAACAAGCCAAGCCGTCAGGCGGTACGTTAGTATGACAGTTTTAGGTAGAGTTCTCTGGACTAGAACAAGCCAAGCCGCCAGGTTTTACGTTAGTATAACAGTTCTAGGTATAGTTCTCTGGACTAGAACAAGCCAAGCCGCTAGGTAGCACGTTAGTATGACTGTTCTAGGTACAATTCTCGGACTAGATGAAGCCAAGCCGTCAGGTTGTACGTTAGTATGACAGTTTTAGGTACAGTTCTCTGGACTAGAACAAGCCCAGTCGTCAAGCCGTACGTTAGTATGACAGTTCTAGGTACAGTTCTCTGGACTAGAACAAGCCCAGTCGTCAGGACTTACGATAGTATGACAGTTCTCGGACTAGAGGAAGCCAAGTCGTCATTTCATTAACCGTTCTGACTGGCCCCGATAGCACAGTTGGTAGAGCGCCCGCCTCGGGAGCAGTAGATACAGGGTCAATCCAAGGTCCAACCTTAAAAGAGGAAGTTATAACTTCCTCGCTTGGCGTTTAGCGTGAAGGGTAGTGCAACGACTTGTTGACCCGTAACAGTATAAGGCCTCGTGCTGGACACAACCGAAGTATGATAAGGTCCACCTTATTCTTCATTTTCACCATTTTCATGACTGCCTAAGGGCTCCATTGCCGTAAGGTAGGCCTAAATATTAGAAGAGTTTTATATTCTGAAGATTACTGCGGGTAAGTTAGGGAAAATTACGTGAAAGCGTAATTGTTGCATTTTCTGAAGGTACATAAGTTGGTTATTGGGGGCAAGTGACGAAAAATTAGGTGAAAGCGTAAGTGTTTAATATTCTGAAGGTACATAAGTTGGTTATTGGGGGCAAGTGACGAAAAATTCGATGAAAGCGTAAGTGTTTAATATTCTGAAGGTACAAAAGCTAGTCACTGGGCGCAAGTTACTGAAAATTAGGCTTGTATCGATTTTTTATGATTTATGATTCTTCTGAAGTGTATAGACTCTGTAACATGTTAACCTGTACAAAAACATACAGTTAACCTGTACAAAAACATACAGTTAACCTGCACAAAAACATACAGTTAACCTGTAAGAAAACATACAGGTAACCTGTACAAAAACATACAGTTAACTTGTACGAAAACATACAGTTAACCTGTACGGAAACATACAGTTAACCTGTACAAAAACATACAGTTAACCTGTACAAAAACATACAGTTAACCTGTACGAAAACATACAGTTAACCTGTACGAAAACATACAGTTTACCTGTACAAAAAGATACAGTTAACCTGTACGAAAACATACAGGTAACCTGTACAAAAACATACAGTTAACCTGTACGAAAACATACAGTTATCTTGTACAAAAACATACAGTTAACCTGTACAAAAACATACAGTTAACCTGTACAAAAACATACAGTTAACCTGTACGAAAACATACAGTTTACCTGTACGAAAACATACAGTTATCCTGTACAAAAACATACAGTTTACCTGTACGAAAACATACAGTTTACCTGTACGAAAACATAGTTAACCTGTACAAAAACATACAGTTAACCTGCACAAAAACATACAGTTAACCTGTACAAAAACATACAGTTAACCTGTACAAAAACATACAGTTAACCTGTACGAAAACATACAGTTAACCTGTACAAAAACAGTCCTTGTCCTATACACGCCAACTGGCGTCTTCTGACCAAAGCCTCGTGCGGTTTTGATGTAAGCCTATATTAGAAGAGAACAATTTTTTATTTGTGATTTAATTCTTATCAGTGTAGAGTTTAAACCAGAAGCGTTTCTGTGTATATGTTATCAGATGTTCTCGCGATCGTGGATTTCACTGCATTTACTTCTCTCTTCAGAAATTACGGAAACATGTATCCCTCGGAAAATGGACCGTGCAAGATGCGTTAATATAACATACTCAGCTGGCGATCCGTGAGGGCGATGTTTGGAAAATTTCGTGCAATACAGTAGCGGAACTTGCAGGATATTAACCCAAATTACCATTTCTTAGGCCTTGCCACATCTTTGTCATGGTAAACACTAGAGAATGTCACAAATACAAATATCACAGTATACATTCTCCACGACTGCGGGTAGTGGTACATGAGCTTTTGCTTGTAGCCTGCAGTTTCTGAAAACCAACACGCTGTGGAGAACGTTGTACACACAAACCACGGTGGGGTCCACTTTCGATACTGACAGCCTTGAATCTTGCTAGTAAGCTGTATGTTTCAAGAATCTAGGCGTACACACAAATTTTCCGGCGTATTCAGTACATCATTTTAGAAGCATATCATCTACTTTTAAGCATTTTCACGACTGCACACCCTTTGTCTGTAGCTCTGCATGGTGTCAAGGTCAAATGACACAACCGAAGTATGATAAGGTCCACCTTATTCTTCATTTTCACCATTTTGATGACTGCCTAAGGGCTCCATTGCCGTAAGGTAGGCCTAAATATTGGATGAGTTTTATATTCTGAAGATTACTGCGGGTAAGTTAGGGAAAATTACGTGAAAGCGTAAGTGTTGCATTTTCTGAAGGTACATAAGTTGGTTATTAGAGGCAAGTCAGGGAAAATTCCGTAAAAAATGTAAGTGTACTATATTCTGAAGGTACATAAGTTGGTTATTGGGGCAAGTGAAGAAAAATTAGGTGAAAGAGTAAGTGTTTTATATTCTGCAGTTACATAAGTTGGTTATTAGAGGTAAGTTGCGGAAAATTACGTGAAAGCGTAAGTGTTTAATATTCTGAAGGTACAAAACCTGGTTATTAGGCGCAAGTTAGGCCTACTGAAAATTAGGTTTGTATCGATTTTTTATGATTTATGATTCTCCTGAAGTGTATAGACTCTGTAACATGTTAACCTGTACAAAAACATACAGTTAACCTGCACAAAAACATACAGTTAACCTGTACAAAAACATACAGTTAACCTGCACAAAAACATACAGATAACCTGTACGAAAACATACAGGTAACCTGTACAAAAACGTACAGTTAACCTGTACGAAAACATACAGTTAACCTGTACAAAAACATACAGTTAACCTGTACAAAAACATACAGTTAACCTGTACGAAAACATACAGTTTACCTGTACGAAAACATACAGTTAACCTGTACAAAAACATACAGTTAACCTGCACAAAAACATACAGTTAACCTGCACAAAAACATACAGTTAACCTGCACAAAAACATACAGTTAACCTGCAAGAAAACATACAGGTAACCTGTACAAAAACATACAGTTAACCTGTACGAAAACATACAGTTAACTTGTACAAAAACATACAGTTAACCTGTACAAAAACATACAGTTAACCTGTACAAAAACATACAGTTAACCTGTACGAAAACATACAGTTTACCTGTACGAAAACATACAGTTAACCTGTACAAAAACATACAGGTAACCTGTAGGAAAACATACAGGTAACCTGTACGAAAACATACAGTTAACCTGTACGAAAACATACAGTTAACCTGTACGAAAACATACGGTAGAATAATTTTCTAAAATGAATAATTATCCACATTAAAAATTATACAACCAAAGGTTTATTTATTTATTTTATTTCGTTGTTTTTCACTCAGTACTCAACAATATTTTACTTATACGACCGCGGCCTGTATTATGGTAGAAGGAATAAGGGCACAGGCCCGGCGAAACCCACAAATACACCCATAAGTGTATTTCAAGAAAGGCATACAATGTACAAAATGAAGTAGATAAATTAGATGAAGTTTATCATGGGTGTACTTCCGTGTTCGCTATTACTGCACACAGAATGTATGTTTTTAGTCATTTACCTAAATTCGGTTGTCTGCAAAATCAGTACTCGCGATCAAAATTGCCTTTAGTCGTAAGATCCTAAGCTCTACATTGCTCTCCTGTGCATTGGAATGTCAGCTCACATAGCCTTCTTCCAGAAGAAATCTCTCCACAGCAGTATTCCAACATCGTTAATGATTTCAGCTCATTAAAACGCCATGCCGAAGACACCAGTCACAATGCCGACAAGTTGACAGAACGTGCCGAATATCTGACCGCCAGGTGGGACACATGAAGCACAATACCGAAATATTCACAGTGTTACCTGACTGTCAACCCACTGCTAAAACATCAGGCACATTCACTGAAATTCCATGCCGAAATCATAAGAAATGACAGTGCCCTGTGTATGTTTTGGAATGATTTCTTACAGTTTATTCTGTAAGACCATCCATTCAACTTTGAAATTTTACATTGTCTTTATATACTGAGCAATTCCTTTGTGGTATTCAAGTTCCTCTGTCATGACCAAAGGTAAACCACCCAGGACCATCGAGTCGTAGTTATTTTGCTTGCCTTTTTTGAATCCAAACTTTTCAAAAATTCGCCCAGAAAACTGGCTGGAAGCCTCAGCAATGACTAGTCGGATGTTTTTGTCTTGAATTAGGTTGAGTGTACCATCAACCAGTCTAGACGCAATCCCCTGCTTCTGGTACTTCTCCGCCACCCCAAGCCCTCGAAAACTCGCGTATCTATCCACGCCATACTTCTCAAAGATATTTTCACCGGCGTGAACGCTGCCTAGACCTTCGAAAAGCCTTGCCAGTCTTCTCGTTTTTGGATCATCCAGGGAAAACGGCATGACATCTGGTTTGTCCTTGTAGACTATGGCGGCAAATCTGATACCAATTATTTCCCCTGTTTTCGTGTCAATGGCTACCATGGAGACACCATCGCTTAGGAATGACGGGAAGGCTTCATTCAGCCACAGGTTTCCATCCACTTCTGCATCTAGATTCACTGCTCGACTCAAAGGATCCAAGCGGAAAAACTCCTGACAGACAAACTTCCGGGCTCCGCCTTCGTCATTCTCTTGAAGCTTTCGGATTTGAACGTTCGCCATAGCGCTGCAAACACATAATATATTCTAAAAGTAAAAAAAAAAACAAACATACGGAGTACAACCGGTGACCGAGCTGATAAGTTTACTGCATTCATTTTAACTATTTGGGCGAATGTTTAAAAAATAGCAACTTATAGGCTCCCTATCATGAGGCTTTAAGCAGAATTAGGCAAAAACTATGCAGTGTTGTTAACTGCAATTTACAGTACTAGAGGTAATAGGTTTTCTGTACAGGGTATTCCTTTGTACAAACCCATCAAACGTACAAACCCATCAAACGTACAAATCCATCAAACGTACAAACTCATCAAACGTACAAATCCATCAAACGTACAAATCCATCAAACGTACAAACCCATCAAACCTACAAACCCATCAAACGTACAAACCCATTAAACGTACAAATCCATCAAACGTACAAACCCATCAAACGTACAAACCCATCAAACGTACAAATCCATCAAACGTACAAACCCATCAAACGTACAAATCCATCAAACGTACAAACCCATCAAACGTACAAACTCATCAAACGTACAAACCCATCAAACGTACAAATCCATCATACGTACAAACTCATCAATACGAACAAGGGGAGACAAAAACCAGCCCTTATGTCAGTGGTTTGGTATCGTTTTATAAATTCCTGAATCCTGATCCTGGTCACCACTAAAATTTAATGGTCTGGTCCCTAGGGCATTGCCAAATCGCGCACAAAATTTAATGGACTGGTCCTTAGGGTAGTGACAAACCGTGCATAAAATATAGTGGACTGGTCCCTAGAGCGTTGCTAAACCGTGCACAAAATGTAATGGGCTGATCCCTAGAGCAATGCTAAACCTTGCACAAAATATAATGGACTGGTCCTTAGGGTATTGCCAAACCGTGCACAAAATATAATGAACTGTCCTTTAGGGTATTTCAAAACCGTGTATAAAACATAATGGAATGGTCCTTAGGGTATTGCCCAAACGTGCACAAAATTATATGGAATTGTCCTGAGGGTAAGGTCAACCCGTGAAGAAAATATAATGGACTGGCCCTTAGGGTATTGCCAAGCCGTTAAGAAAAATTCATCCAAATCTCTTACATATGTTCTTTTTTTCTCATAAAATTGCTGAGTTTGTGGTCTTGGGTTCCCCCCGGGCTCTGCCTTGATTCCTCTGACGCCATCGCCAGATTTTGGCACAATGACGCGAAGCCATGGCACGATGGCATAAAGCGATGGTACCATTGCACGAAGCGATGGCATGATGACATGAAGCGATGGCAAGAGTGCACGAAGCGATAATACGATGACATAAAGCGATGGCACGATGGCATGAACGATGGTACAATCACAGGAAGCGATGATGGCACGATGATGTGAAGCGTTTGCACATTGGCACGAAAACCACGGTACGATGGCACGAAGCGATGACACGATGGTATGAAGCGATGGCACGATGATGCGAAGTGATGGCACGACTGGGCGAAGCGATGATAACATGGTATGAATCGATGACACGATGATGCGAAGCGATGACACAGTGGCACGAAGCTATGGTAAGATGGCACGAAGTGAGGACACGATGATGTGAGGCGATGGCACGATTGCACGAAACGATGATACGTTTGTGAGAAGCGATGGCACGATGGCACGAAGCAATGCTAGTTTCGTGCACGGTGCCATCGTGCGATCGGTTTTAAGACAAATGACTTGGTCATTATGGTAGATACGTGTACATTTTATTACTACAGTATGTTTCTTTTAATCAGTCGTCTATAGTCTGCTATCCGTAAAATTAGTCGCTACCAAGATTGCCTTTCATTAGTGACATGTAACTCAACAAGCTAAATGAACATAGACTTGTGAATAGAGCTGGTGTTATTAAGTGTCAGTGATTATAGGGAACTATGGTAACTAGTATGACTGATTTTACAGACAACTCAATTATATGCCAATGGCTAAAAGAAATAGACTATAGTTCCCCTTCCTGTGTGTATACGCTTAAGGATAAACGCTCGACGCTAAACAAATCCATGTGGGTACGTGTAAAAACATTTTCGACAAGTATAAGTAGGGGGAAATAAAAATAAAAACCGCAATGCACTGCTTTGGAAACGTGAGTATTCTTCGGAGGGCGATGGCACGAAGCGAAGACACGATAGCACGAAGCGATTACACGATGACATCATACCATCGCTTCGCATCATCGTGCCATTGTTTCGTACCATCGCGAGTCGATGGAGCGATGGTACGATGACGGCGTTATCCGGCTTCCATACTTAATATTATAGGCCTATCTCATCATTCTTTACTGGGTCAGCTTGACGATATAGGCGCTATAACTTTGTGCGTAGCAACTACTGTGCAGTGTTATAAAGAAGAGTAGGTCAAACCTGTATACGAATACAGCAGTGTGGCGTAACTACATAACAGCCCTGTCAATGTCAACACCGCTTATAAGCAGAGTGACCCATATAAACCTCGATGATTTCAGATTTTTTTTATCTCTCCTACAAGTTTATTCACGACAAATGTATGGGATATCGTTATGATAATTGACTATTTTATTGAATGTATCACGTCAACATAGATGCTCTGTTAACTTAGGTATGATACTGGGTAATTACTTGAGATACACACACCCGCCTAGGTTGGTCTAACGGATGATATACTTACATCTGCTCTCAGCAAGGTTCTTCGCCGTCCTGTGTGCGCCGTACTTATAGTTTAAAGAAAGGAACTATACAGTACTACACCTATGTGCGTGTACAAGTCGCTGTTATAGTGCTTCTACAAACAGGCGCTCCCGCTAAGGCAGCTTCGCGCTATGTCACGACTGTGCTAGAACCCCACAGGTTTTCCTCAGTTTGTCTCTCCAGCGCGCATGTCATTGGCTGGGGTTCTATCCGGCGATGAAATACCGATGCAGGAGAGGTGGTAAAGGTCGTTAAAGGAACCAATGACGTTTGGCTAGCTTAAATGGTTACAGTAAACAATCATACTACAGCGCTGCCTCGTTATAATATCATTTATTTTTTTTTGTTTTATTGGTTTTTATGCCGTACTCAAGGATATTTCACCCACAGTATTACGGTGAGAGGAAACCGGACAAACCCCGGGGAAAATTACGGACAGGACACAACCAGTTCCAATATTAGAGACATGACACCACAGCCAGCTCCAGTATTACGGAAATGACACTCCAACTAATTCCAGTATTACGGACATGACACCTCAACCAGTTATAGTATTGCGGACATGAGACGCCAACCAGTTCCAGTATTACGGACATGACACTTAAACCAGTTACATCATTACGAGCATGACACACAAACCAGATACAATATTAAGGGCATGATATTCCAGCCAATACAAAAATCACAGACAATTCACCCAAACCAGTTCCAATATTACAGACATGACATCTAAACCAGTCACAACATCACGGCCATGACACACAAACCAGTTCCAATATTACAGACATGACACCTGAACCAGTCACAGAATTACAGGCCAGTTTCAGAATTACTGATATAACACCCAACCAATTCCAATAGTACGGACAACCAGGTTTAGTAGTCCAGGCATGGAACTCAAGTCAGTTACAGTATTACGAACATGACCCACCAAACAGGTCCACAATTACGAGCTTGACACTCTAACCCGCTATATTATTGCGAACACAACTCCTAAAACTGGTACAATGAAACAGACATCACTCCCAAACCAGTTTCAGCATTACTGATCTAAAACCCATCCAATTCCAATAGAACGGACATGTCACGACAACCAGGTCCAGTAGTCCAGGCAGGGAACTCATGTCAGTTACAGTATTACCGACATGACACACCGATCAGTTACAGTATTATGATCCTGACAAACCAACCAGTTCCACTATCACGGACAGGACAAATCAACCAGTTACACTATTACGGACAGGACAAACCAACCAGTTACACTGTTACGGACAGGAAAGAACAAACAAGATATACTGTTACCAACATGACACACCAATCAGTTACAATGTTACGGATATGACACATCAACCAGCTACAGTATTACGATCCTCACAAACTAACCAGTTCCACTATTACGGACAAGACTCACCAACCAGTTAGAGTATTACAGACACGATAAACCAACCAGTCACAACATTATGGACGTGACACCCGAAAAGTAACAGTATAACGGACACGACACGCCAACAAGTTACAGTAGTACTGACATGACACCCAAACCAGTTCCAGTAATACGGGCATAACACATTCAGCTAAGCCTGCTCCTGCTGAGCAGCGTGGACCTTCCAGTCCCACAACTGTGTCACGGTATTCCAGCTCAGCGATACTTGACCTTGCTAAAATGCCTGAATTAAAGACACACGTCTCAAAGTGGCCTGGACAACTCATCCATGCCGCAGTGCCTCAGTGAAACACCGGCTACGATGACAAACAATACTGATGTTCTAGTGTTATAATTGTGACTTCAACTCGAGCTCATGCTGGCCTCCTTACCGGTCGTGAGTGGGAATGTCTGCCAGTAACTTTACAGCTCTTTAACACATAAGCTGCCGACAATGCCGACATGTTCAAAATCTTGCTCTAAACTAAAAGGCCATGCCGAATACATCAAGCATGAAGTCTAAATATATACAGCCTTGAACGAAACGACATGCTGTGGACACCAATTATACGGTGAAATATTTACAATCTTGGCCTAAACGAAACGTCATGCAGAGGACATCAAACCGACAAAAGACAGTGTACTTTTGGAATTGTTTTGTATTCTTGTGTCAAACAGCTTATTCCGGAAGACTGAAGCATCCACTGATTATGGATCTTTTTACAGAGTCTTTATATACTGAACAATTCCTTTGTGGTATTCAAGTTCCTTCGTCATAACCAAACCTTCTCCGCCAAGAACCATGGAGTCATAGTTATTCTGGTTGCCTTTCTTGAATCCAAACCTCTCAAAAATCCGCCCTGACAAATGACCCGTAGATTCTGTAGTCACCAGTCGGATGTTTTTTTCTCGGATCAGGCAAAGCGTTTCTGCTACTATCATGGCCCCAATCCCCTGTCTCTGGTATTTCTCAGCCGTGCCAAGCGCAGCAATATTGACGAATCTATCTACACCGTATTTCTCAAACAAATTTTCACCAGCATATACGCTCGTCAGACCCTGGTAAACCAATGCTAGTTTTCTGGTTTTTGGGTCGTCTTCGGAAAAGGACAAGGCCGGTGGATCGTCTTTGCAGACGACGACCGCAAATCCGAACCCGATTACCTCCCCTGTTTCTGTGTCAACGGCTACCATGGATACGTCATCGCTGACCAGGGAAGGGAAGGCTTTGTTGAACCACAATTTTCCGTCCACGCTGGGATCCAGATTCAGAGCTCGGCTTAAAGGTTCCAGCCTAATGAAGTTCTCACAGAAAACCTTGCAAACTCTTTCTCCGTCACTCTGTTGAGTGAGTGAGTGAGTGCTTGGGGTTTAACGTCGTACTCAACAATTTTTCAGTCATATGACGACGAAGGAATCATTAGGGTGCATGCACGTGTAATGTGCCTCCTTGTTGCAGGACGGATTTCCACCGCTCTTTTATTTAGTGCTGCATCACTGAGACGACTTACCGAAGGCAAGTAAGCTGCCCCGCCCGAGCCATTATTCTGATACGGGTCAACCAGTCGTTGCACTATCCCCTTCATGCTGAACGCCAAGCGAGGAAGTTACAACTTCCTCTTTTAAGGTCTTAGGTGTGACTCGACCAAGGATTGATCCTGGATCTACCGGTCCCGAAGCGGACGCTCTACCAACTGTGCTATCCGGGCCGGTTCACTCTGTTGAAGTTTGCGAATTTCAATGTTCGTCATGACCCTGTGTCCATAAAAAATGAGAAAAAAACGGAAAAAAATTAAACAACAACAAAAGAAGAAAACCAAGATAAAAAATAAAGGAAAAAGATTAAGTTCGCAATTATGAACAGCGCAAAGTGATACTGATCCTTACAAAATTATCTAAAACATTGGCCGCCAAGCAATCGTGAAGGACATACATGGAGCAACACATCCGACAGGAGACGTTTTCTAGCCTTCATGTAAATCACAGGCTATCCAATAACAACAAAGAAGATGATGTGGTCTTCATTTAACAGCAATTGCTTTTTTGTTGGGAAATTTTAAATGTTTTATATACTCTCTTTACCCCTAACCCCCCCCCCCCCCCACCCCCGTCCCAAAATCAAAAACAAACGTGAAGAAGTGCCGCACGACCGTGTTCCCATATGTTGTGACGAACGCCAATTGGTGTCATCTCTTTTGTTGCTTATTTTATGGTTACTGGTACCAAGATTCTCACTTTCATTGTGTAATTTGGGAGAAAATGACAGCATATTACATTAGTTATCCTACGTTGGGCCTCCCTAGAGTTCAAGTCCAGCTCATGCTGGCTTCCTCCCCGGCCGTACGTGGGAAGGTGTTGCAGCAATTTGCATATAGTGGTGGGTTTCTCCCGGGTTCTACCCAGTTTCCTTCCCACCATAATGCTGGACGTCGTATAAATGAAATATTCTTGACTACGGCGTACAATGCCAATCAAATAAACAATAAATCCTACGTTGAACTAACCTATATTGATGATGGTGAAGTTCACATATGTGTTTCTCCTTTAGGACCCTTTGCACAAATAAACATTCGGAAAATAAGTGGGTTTGAAATTAATTACAGTACTAAATGAAATGAAAAACACTAAGAGCACGCCTTTTACTTTTCTTAACACCTATCACATGGCATAAAATCAAGTGACTGACTGGATTATCTCCCCCTGGTCTGCACCTGCGTGTATGTGGAGGCATATATTTCTCTAAAATTAATATTTAACAAAGTGATGTATTGGTTTGGAAATAGACATGGTTGGTTGTCCGTGAATTCTCTGTTACTGACAAGGAGAATGGATGCCAATGGAAATCAGACGAGAAATTGTTCGATTTGCATGCACAATGCATACTGCTCAATATAATCCATTAGAAAGGGCTTTAAATCCTAAGAAATATTTATTGTATTTTACTGATATTTGACATGGGCATAACCCAATATATCTTCTGCATAATGCAACATTATAGGTTATTCGGGAAATGAAGGCATTATATAGGTGGTACGAAATGCGTCCTCAGTCAAACAAATGCTCCGTGTTTTATACGAAAGGAATTGCACATATTTATGAAATTTGGAATACATATTGTTTAGTTCATGGGCTATCTAAATGAGGGACTTCGTTGGTGAGAATTGAGCCGTATATATCGTGGGCAGCCCTGATGAGTAGTGGTACCAGCAGATGAAAACTTCCAAGTGAAGACAAAAGGCAGAAAATATCTTTATTCAATGCGCTGTTCCTACTCAGAGGTTATCCATTGTCATTATACCATTCACAACGAATAACTCTCCCTGATTTTTGAGACACTGACAAAAAACAATGTCGTTTACTTTCCTTCTCAACTGGCTTTATTCAAAGCCGTCAAGTGACATGTCTTCCAACATGGCGGCAGCCCTTGCCTGACCCACTATCTGATGTACGTCAGATACCACCAGGTGAATATGACGGAAGCCGCAGGCCGAGGTCATTGCAACTTGGCAGAGTCTAACCAAGGTTTCAGGATGTTATACCATGTCACCTGAACAGTGTCACAACTGCACGATGAGTCGCTGTAGTTACAAGAATGAACACAAGTTGAACTGCTACATCGTGACGATAAGCTAATATTGTTTAGTTTTGGAACTCTTCTGTGTATGGAGGTAGGTTTTGTTCGCTTGCCGCTCGATACGAGTCATTCTCACTGCAAACAATTCATCTCATTTCCTGTAATTTTCTATTAGGATGCGGCATCATATTGTATAGCAATTGGTGTTTTAAAACAGATATATATTCTAACACGACATTCATTTCCTTTAACGTAAATTGTCTATATAGCTTTACTCACTGAGCTCTACAACGAAGACACTGATTTATCGTTCATTTTAATGTACGTCGATGTTGCCAGCAAATTGAACTGTTAGTGTTTTATGATGTTTCCGATTATTAGGTTTGATAAAGGTCAGTAAGACATATGTTCATATAATTTCCATAGTCATACACCGCGGGTATGTGGATACATTTTCGGCCGTTTAAATATTCATTGTTTGTGTGCAAATTGTAGTAGTAAGCTGCGTGAACGAACTATTGCAAACCGAATGGTAGCCTACATGTAATTTCTGGTATCTCTACCCTTCATAATGTTTTTAATGCTTACGTTTTCACCCTAATTTTTCACCCTAATTAATGTGTTGGGAACAGTATGTAAACCCCCAGGTCAGATCTGCCCAAACCTCCAGGCCAGATCTGCTCTGGGTGTTCACCAGTAAGCTAGTCACATCAGTAACCAAGCCTTATGCTTGTGGGGGAGTGCCCATGGCCTGAGAGGGGGTGGGAGGTCACATGACCTCCACACCCCAGCCTTGCCATGCGGCCCTTTGTTTTAGCCCCATTCCCTCCAAGACAGCCGAGCAGTCAAGACGTGTTTTACCAAGATCACAGCCAGTCTTCATTCATACATTTCACCCAGGTAAGAATTTAACCCTTGTGGTCTCAGAACACTTCCATAAACTGATATATGTAATTGTTGTTACATATGCACTTATCTGACTGTGCCATATAGGATATATTATGCACATCTTTTTGAGTAATTTAAGTTATTACTTTGGTCAGCTATTCACAAGTTAGTGTGATCTCTGCAAAGAGATACACACATTCTAAAAGGATTGGCTGAATAGATTTCAGGAATCTACACTAAGAAACAGGTGGGATAACTGCTTCTCCCATCAACTTGTTTACAGTGAAAATATTTGGTTAGCTGTGTTAGTTTGGGATAAACCCCCACATTGGAACCATTAACCCACTTAAGTTCACTAGTTTTAAAAAGTGACCACTGTTTACTTAAATTAATCTGGAATTTAAGGATTATATGTATCAACTATTAGCTTCTGCCTAAACTTAACTCGATCTCCTAACTTCCAGAACAGATAGTTCCTTTTACACTGGTTAACACATGGTCAAGCTTAATTCCTTTGTTTGAGCTGACCATGCCAGCCTCCAGTAGCTACAGACATGTGTATTACCCCAGTGTATGTAAGCAAGGTGGCAGCACATCTGGAAGGGATTAATTTCTCCTTGGCATCTATTGCCCCTGATGACCCCTGCTGGTTAATCTCATCCTATCAGCCCAGCCTTTATCAAGTGGCTAAACAAGATGGCTGCACCAGCAGTACACAGGCCAAATGAAAACTCAGTACAAGAGCAACCACTTGTAACTGTTCTGAGTTTTTGTATTTAGTTATGCCTGTGATTGTCCTAACACAACACAATCCTCAGAAATTACATATCACTGCAGATGCACATATACTGGAATTTATCATACTTTTGGACTTTGACATTTTGAGTCCAGTGTACATGTTCTCTATGGGCAGTCAGTAAGCATTTGTTATTATTGTTGATAGATACATATATACAGATATTAACTTTGTGTATACAGTTAATATGCATATAGGCTATCGCATGGTAATATTGTATTTAGTTTATAGATATTATCAAAATACCCTGCGTGACCCGTATCATTGTTCCTCATGCGGTAACCGTTCTGGGTTGTACAATATGTATACAGCCCCTAGCATAAAAATGTACCACTCAGATTATTATTGCATGCAGTAGTCTACACTATTGATTTGTAACCTGTATGTTAAATGATCAAAAGAGTAACTTACGAATGTTATGTTTTGGTTGGAGGTGAAGGTCAGCTGGCATAGACCAGTATGTCTTGTTATATATGAGATATGACCTGGCATCATAAAATGCATTTGTACCCATCATATGGATACACTGAGTCATCTAAATTTCTAATGCGAGCCTGGCCCCTTATTAGCCTGGCAACGTACTCGACATTATGTTTAGATGCCTCTCTTAAACAGGATACCGGTAACCCTGTGACCCTTGGCCTCTCTAGTATTGACTATATTGCAATCATTGTTAGCATGATGTCACTTGGTTTCTAGATGCCATGCTTAAACGTTACATGCATTATGGTCTGACTGTCAGGCTGACCTCTCAACTTCAACCTACCTTGACCTACATCTATGTGTACAGGTCACTGTGTATACATGTGGACACACATGTAACATGTCTATTATATAATTGGGTTAATAATCATGTCCAACACCTTAACTTGTTTAACTTACCTGTTATGACCATATGGCACTTCTATTAAGTCTTTGAAAGCTAAGTTCTAAATCATTTACTCATTAATACTTGAAAGCTCTAGTAGCTCTTCGCATTCCCTCCAAGACAGCCGTGCAGTCAAGACGTGTTTTGCCAAGATCACAGCCAGTCTTCATTCATACATTTCACCCAGGTGCTGTACCGTCTTGACTGCCAGACGTTACCCTCTAGGCTGCTTCTCCTTGTGAGTCCCTCAGCGGGAACACTATCCAAACTCAGAAGGAAGGAAGGAAGGGAAAGGAACATATCTACAGATACCCCTACTCTTATACTGATTACCTCTGTCTCAAATAATAAACTCTCAGGCTGTGGCAAACCCACCAGAGCATTTGCGTTTCTTTGTCCAGCATATATTTAACACTTGTTCCCCCAAAAGCCAGTCACGTGTCCACCCGACAACGTAAGATAGTCTCGCAGGTGATTCAACCGCAGACAAGCAGGTCTTACAAGTAGAAGGTCTTCAGCCAAAATAAAACTGAACATTTTGTCACGCACTGGAGACCTATCCGTGTGCTGATTTAAAAGGAGGACACGGGGGTTAGCTTACTGCTATATTCCCTTGTGTGAGGCAGCATACACGTCCAAGTGTAACATTCACTACTGTACCACGTCATTGTACCCGGTAGTATACACTGTACATAGAGGTCAAGTGGTAGCTGGCCTGCTGAAAGCACGTGGAAGCTTTTAGAGTAAGCGCCATATGTAACCTATGTTAACTGGTAACACATGTCTAATGCTTGCCGGAGTTCAAGAGTTCACAAACTCCTACCATACCAATATACCATCTCCCCTCTATACAAGGAATAACAATCATTCTGTAGTCACATATGAGAGCCAAGTACACATGTAAGTGCATTTCTATAGTATGATGCTGACACAGGGATATAGTGTGATACTGATACGTAAATATATGCTATAAGGTATAAGTTTTATAAATATATATATATATATATATATATATATATATATATATATATATACATAGTTTTATATATAAATCTTATAGCAAATATTTACATACTTTAATTTAAGTTTTAATTACGGATTTATACGGATTTTTTGTAAAAAGTTAGGCCTAAAGGCTAAAATGTCAGGTTTTTTACCACCACACCTAGCCCAATAAATAGCGAGATGTTAAAAAACTTAGGTCAAGCGATGCCTTGATTGAGTGCAGAGTCAGACGAAGACGTAGTTTTATTGACAGGCGAGTTAATTCTTTCAAAGATATTGTTTTAGGTTTACGATCACCAATCATCGGCAAGTCAGTGATATTTGGGTGTCAATAAATGTTGATACTCTCTTGACCACATTGGCAAATGAAGTTTTCAGGACAGTGCTCAAAGAACAAATGAGGCGATGATCTTCTTGAAAAGTTGCATGGTTTGGAACTTGGAAGGTAATGGCCTGTTTCTCTTTTATAAATAGTGAACCGTCGATAGAGGAGGGCATATGAGCTTCGTCGCCATTTCAACATTTTATTGTCTTAGTAGAGGCAAATCCCCATAGCCTTCTCCTGCACATCGGGAACAATACAGTTTATTTCTACATTGGCCATTACCAAGCCCAACTTTTGGCATGTAAAGCACCTGGACGGTTTAGTTATGTATAGGTCTACTTGGGCAATGGACCGGGTCGATAAGTACGTATTGAGTTTGCTATTACTGTCACTTTTACGTTGTGAATCGCTTGACATTTACAACCCCTTGTGATTTTAGTTGGAGCACATCTGCTCCAACCGACTGGTCAAACTGGGCCAATCCGATCTTCAGTCTCTAACTAAGTAAGAGCCGAAGTGGAGAGGTTGGGCTTAATAATCTTGCAAGATCGTTCTCTTCAATTAACGGTATCAACCTAGGGCAAACAGGTAGGACTACTCCCGTATGGCCCCTCATGCAAATATAGAATTGAGTCTATAATATTTCATCGATGCCACATGACAGAGCTCTACGTTACAACAAACTTGCCAAGAAGACTGAGGTCCAATTCTTTTCAGCCCGGAGACCCCACGAAGGTAATGCCGCTTGAATTCACTGGCAAACTATTGTAGCTATAGCCTAATCTCATCATGAAATAGATCCGACAGTTCTCAACTATATTTCCAATGTATTCTGTTTAGAACTAAACGTGATAAATATAATGATTTAAACCGATTTGCTGAAGTAATTTTGTGGGAAACCGACTGTTTGTTGAAACGTGACTTTCACATATAGGCGTAAAGTTAATGGCGAGGTGCGGAAACCATTCTTGAGATGTCACAGAGTATAAATGTGTAGGCCTCCAAACACACTGACGGATTTACCTCCCTGCACAGATCACGTGCATTTCTCAGAACCAAGTATTTTCTGTTTCAATCTGCTGTTTCACCAAGCTGTGAAGCCAGGTGAGATTTGTGTCGACAGGTAAATTCTGCAATACGATTATGTGTAGTTTGGATGGAAACGATCACTCAGGTTTAGGAGTCGTCTTTACTTGATCGTATCACCGACTGTCAGACATAGCTTAATTGGTCTGGGTGTCCTCAAATCGACACAACGTAGATGTAAGAATGGGCGTTTCCTTTTATAGACTTTAACATCAGCCATGTCAGCCTGTGTGCGAACCTCTAACTGTTGATATTTGCGTATCAAGGAAAATGACCACTACCGATCTTGTCACGATATATACAGGGCAGTATTACGTTATTAATGTGAGGTTCTGAATCTTTGACCTTGAAAGGTATTATGCAGTTGTGCTGAAGGTCGATTACTGGCGGTGACGTGTCTCCCATCGCACACAAAGTCCGAATATCTTGCCAATATGGATCACTGTTTGTTTACTTACAACGTTCGCCTGTCTGGTCCAAATATAAAAACTCTGATAACAGTCCGTCTGTTAGATGATATCCTATATCAGTTGTCATAGCGGCCTCCTTGGCCCGGGGTAACAGCACGCCACCACGGCGCAATAACCAAAAAGCCTTCCACCAAATGCGATCGCTGTGAGTTCAAGTCCAGCTCATGCTGGCTTCCTCTCCTGCCCCATGTGGAAAGATCTGCCAGCTTCATTCGGATGGTCTTGGGGGTGCACCCCCCCCCCCCCCCCGTTTTCCTTCCGCCATAATGCTGGCTGGCGTCATATAATTGAAGTATTCGTGAATACGGCATAAAACATCACTCAAATAAATATTGTTAGAGGTAAATTGTTAGGACAGTTGATCTGCGAGCTATCCGATCAGTTGTAGGTAAAACCGCACTCTGTAAATAACGGTCAGTGCATGCGAAGACCAACATTTTTAAGATTATGTGCACATTCTTGAGCTCGGCGTAAAACACCTGTAAAATAAATAAATACAATCTATTGCTCATGAGATCAAAGCTAAGGAATGTGTGTATACATAAATGGTGCTAAAAGTAAATACAATCTTAATATTATGTATGGATTTAGACACATTGTCTTCAGCCTTACTATAACATGTACAGATGATGTCTCCGTGTCTATTGTACAATGTTAACACGCAAATCTACATATATATATATACATATATATATATATATATATATATATATATATATATATATATATATATAACTTGAACCAAACTGCTGAATTCATTTAAGAGAAACTTTTATGTTTGTTCAAATATTGCATTCGCATGTAAAGTTAAAAGGGAACTGTGCTAACCATTGTGGGGATGTCAGAGAGTGCAAAAGCATATTAAGGGATTTACCTCCCCTTCTTAGATGACGTGTATTACTCAGAACTAAGTATTTTCTATTTCAGTCTGCGCAGTTTCATCAAGTAGTGAAGCACGGTGGGAATTGTTTCTACAGGTAAGTCCTGTAAGATGAGGTAGGTCTGTGTTTATGTCGGAATGTTTCTGTCAGGTGAGGGTGTTGTCGTTTACTCGATCATTTGACCGTCTCTCAGACAGTGTTTAATTGGTCTGGTCGTCCTCCATTGGACCAGAAGTCGACGTACGACTAGGGGTGTGTCTTTGTATAGACTCTACTCTCAGCCTGTGTGTGAACCTTCGACACGGTCTATCAACAGTCGGAATATTTTCTACTTAAGGAAAATGATTGATTTATTTAAGTTCCACTTCATACTGTTTAATTATGTCGACCTTCTCACTATATCCAGGACGATAATACGTTATGAATGTATTTGTCTGAAGCTTTGACCTTGAAAGGCATAATGTGTGGTTTTGCTGAAGGTTATTGGTTGCCGGTGACGTGTTGTCTGGGGTGGGGCCTACACGCATGTAAACAGCCAGAACAACCCGCATGTAAGGATCGCTGTTTGTTTATTTACAATGTTCGCCGCTCTGCTCCAAATATAAAAACTGTCTTAGTCAAAAATTGTTTAGTTAGGATATACATGTTCTCATATTCCAAGCGAGGCAGAAACAAACACCATTTTTGAGGTGTTCGGTTTGACCCGACTCGAGTTTGATCTTTGGTCTCCCGACTTCAATGCGGACTCAAACATAAGGAACGTATTACACTGTATAAGTAAATCGAATCTTAAAATTATGTACTGAATTGCACGCAGGATTTTCAGGGTCACGCAACTGAAAGGCTACATCCATGATTAACTCAGCAGGCATTACAACCTAGCCCGCTGATCACCCATAATGGGGCGTAGCCTGACACAGATTAACAAGTCAGAACAGCCGTATACTGCATGAAGGTCTACTTATACATTAGCTCGAGTTGCGTGTATGGAGATATAACAGATGCTGACCTACTTCTGCAGTCTACCAGACGTTACATATCTTCAATATGTAACCTCATATCTTCAATAATATATTTTAGTTATTATATTATATATATTTTTGGTTCCCTTTAAACTGCCCCTGTCATAACACTGTATCTAATTGGACATGTACTTCACATTTCTTGGGTGGAGTGAAGTCAGCATTTACGGTTTAAACACACTGGGAGCTGGAAGACTTTGACCTTAATTCATATCCGTTTTGATCTAAGTAAGAAATGTCCTTGTTACTCGTCACTATTAGTAATGTGATATTTATTACATTTCTAAAATTCTGCAGATAGAGATGTTCCAAAGGTTTTCTCTATTATCATACAGTATTTAGAGTCAAGTTACCTTCGTGACCACACAAATCTGCTAATTGTGGGTGGAGCTATATACCTATCGAACACATCTGCCCAAACTGTCTTGACCATACCTTTGTCAAAAAAGTCTCTCGGGCGTAATGAAAGGTAGAATCGCTAATTTTCTAACTGACCAGAATGGATTCCTTTCTGGGAAAGCGACATGCACATACTCTCCTCGTACATGTATAGGCGCTTTTATATTTCTTAAATGAGAATTGGGGGATAACGACAAACAGTACTGTACCCAATATGTTGTTGGACCACGGGAACAGACGGAGGCAGTGTGCTGTCTTGAACGTTAATATTTTTGTAAGTAGGGACAACCTCACAGGTGACAGTCTGAGCAATTTGCCGTTTTTATTTCAGGAATAAAATCCCGAGAGAATAATGGCCGAAAGCAAGCAGAATCAAGATGATGTTCTCACATGTTCGATATGTATGGAAACATTCCGGGAACCAGTAATGCTACCCTGTCAGCACAGTTTTTGTAGAGAATGCATTAATTTGTATGTTGACAAGTCCAAACCTGTACAGACAGATAAGACCTCCGGAGACACTGGGAATGAGGACGTTCATCAGCAGATAGCATGCCCTGTGTGTCGGGCACCGACCAGTCTGGGGAGAGAAGGTGTAGCTGGTCTGCCTCCCAACTTTCACCTGGCGGAAATTGTGGAGAAGTTGTCTGCTGTAAAGGTTGAGGATGACATTCCATATTGTTCTATGTGTGAGGACAATCATGCTAAAGCTGTCAAGTTTTGTACCAACTGCGATGTGTTGTACTGTCAGGAATGTCTTACAAATTACCATCCAACGAGGGGGCCTCTAAAGCGGCATCAACTGATTTCCTCCCTGGAATACCTCGCCCAGGAAATCTCACAGGGTCAAGTTAGCAGGGACCACCAATCAACTCAGCAGCCGTCCTGTGCTAGGCACGGTCAGCCATTCGGCTTGTACTGTGTACCGTGTGGGATGATGATCTGTATGGGGTGTGTGGTTGACCACCCGGAACATGCTGTGCGGGATATACCATCTGCAGCTGAGAAGAACAAGGTAATGCAAAAAGGACATTCGTATATCATCCATCAACCAAAATAGATGTTCAGAGTCAATAATTGCAACGTCAATTCCCTAAACAACGATTAACACAAACCACGAAAAAAATTAAGAAATTGAGTAAGTTCAAAATTACTTTGGAATCATGCTAAGAGAAGTAGTAAACAGTTTTCAATGGTGTTAGAAAGACGCAAGGAATGTTCTATTCGAATAACTTAAACCACTACCTAAATCGTGTACCATGCTAGTATGTAAATCGATACTCAAAATAAATATGACATGATTTGGAACTATATATTCACCCAAAGTTTGTCATCTTTAGAGAAGAATGGGGCTTTTTGTCCTGTACTGTAGTGAGTCATGTGAAAGGCGGATTTGTTAATGTACCGTTTTTCCCATTACAGCTAGCTGTTTTGAACAAGACTAGCGAACTGGAGAAAGTCTTACAAGAAACTAAAGAATCACTGTCAGGAGTTACGAGGCTGCACAATAAGATACAGGTTGGTATTTTCCATGACACCTGTTCAGCCTGTCTTGCAAGGCATACCCGGGTGACTTATTTTGACTATTTAGAGTATTGCTATCATTCACAGGTCCAGGTAACACACACCTGTCAATTATCTAGTCTTGATGAAGCTGTCTTCTGTCACATATTATACATGTAGATTACAATTAAAGAGTTAAACCTGAACAGTGACGACTTTTTATAAGAGCTTAAACAGGGGAATGCACGGACTGGTGCGGGAATTCATTTGCGTGAAGTCTATTTTACCTATTTCTGGTTTATCTAATCAGACTCAATCATATCATATTAATCGTATCATTAATATGACTTTTTTTCTCATTGACACACACGCGATATGCCCACCTCGGACAACTCCATTTGATATATCATCGCCGATCATACTGTAGCGATTTGTTTTTATATATATATCTTCTTAACGATACAGATATCCCAGTTCCAAATCACACCATTTACTACAGGGGAAAGCACAATATTGGTAGCGTGAAGCACCCAGTGTCGAACTCTGGAACAATATCTGTATACTGCTGGAGACGTTCGCTACTACGGATTCTTTTGAATGTCAGCTCGGTCAGTCCGTGTCATTCAGTAGTATGTTTGGGAAAACCACTAGTTAGCTCTGAACTTCGAATAACCAAGAAAAGTCCGATTTTTAAGGTTCAACAAACAGCAGCAACAGTTTTATTAAAATAGAGTGACAGGAGTATGTTAATATATATATATGTAAAAGTGCCAGTACTGTGTACAAGCACAACATCTGTCTCAATCATGGTTGGGAATATCAGTCTCACAGCCTGGGAAAGTCAGTCCCACAGCCTGGGAACACTTGTGTCACAATTTGGAACTAGCAGTCCCACTGTCTCTAGGTATGCTCTAAAGCTGAAATCCCACTTCAGTGCTGACAACTTATCTAGCTACCAGTTTACACTGCTTATATACATGTAAAATACCTGCCTTAGAAAGCTAACTAGGTGGAAATTTAGATGTTAACACGACGGTGGTCCGAGATCATCTGGGACTAAAAGTGGGAATTTGCCCACTATTTATAGTCTACGCTCATAAATATTCATGAGTACCAAGGATGGTACTCAGAGCACTGATTGGCTAATACCAAAGTAACAACATCTGTGTATAGAAATACTATACATGTACATGCATATCTAATGTCATGGCACACATTTTTTTTTTTTTCTTCTTTTTCTTAATAATGGAAAGATGAACAATAACTTGCAGGTAGAAAGGAGATGAGCCTGTGGAGTGAAACTATTTACTTTCGCAAATACAAGTTAATGCCCCTTTTGAAACTCTTCAATATGAGTTTAACACTAAAGGATGTCGTAAAGTAGACAACCTCATCTAGCGGCAGTTCACCGTGAACGACGATCGTGCGCGGCGAAGCAACAACAACAACAACAAAAAAAAAATGATTTAGTGTCTTAAACTTGGTATAAAGGACGTTTTATGCCAAAATCATGCCACAGTCAGTGAGTACTAATGTTGTTTTAACTGGAAAGATGCCGTACGTGGTTTGTTACAGCAAGAATATGTCCAAAAGTAATGGAAACTCTACTCGAATTTGTCACTTCAAAATATTAACAATGGTGGATGTTTCGCCAAACTTAAGGTCGCTAAAAAAAAAACTGTTGTTTGCAACCTAGTCAAACAATATCTGATCACCAAGCTTGGAGAGAAACTCCTTCAACATGTCAGTGTATTATACGTGAAATATGGTGTTCTAATTAAGTCATCAAGTGTTAAAATTCTTACGTTGGAAGGGACAAGGGTCCACGGAAACTGTGTCCTTCAAAAGTTATATTAAGGCGCCAAAAACAACTTGCTCTCATGAGTCCACAAAATATCCTGTCTCTATGTGTTAAAAAAAATATATATTTCAAAATATCCCACAAAAATTCTAATTTAATTTAAGGATATGTCTAACCCATAAAAATTTACATTCTACAGGTAAAACCTGTGTCTACGTTATGGACAAGGCAGAAAATTAACCCCTAACCTCCCATGCAATTATATGAAATAATATACTGTCTCTAGCAAAATCGCCACAATACGCTGTCATAATAATATCCATAATATATATACGTACACCATTTGATCTGATGGGGTGACTCGTTTGCGTTTGAATCAGCCCCAGGTATCTGAGGTACTGTCCGAAACATCTAAGGCTCCACCATCTCGCCCTGCTCGGAGCATCATTTGTTGATGACACGACCCTTTTGGGGATTGAACCACGTACCTCAGGGTTTTGATTCGACACTTACATGTACATCACTGGACTACAGGGAAATCCCCTCCATCCCGGAGATACATTGTAGACACAGCTGTATGGGGCTTATATTTCAACCTGTTACAGATACATATATAACTTCTTGAACACACAGTTCTAAAGGTCTGGATGAGGTAATAAACGATTTTTTTGTTTGGCAGGAAAACCAGGAACTTCAAACTCAGGAGGTAGAAAAGGCTTATTGTGCAGCCTTGGAATCTTTACAAGCCTGGAGACAGCACTCCATAGATGGCATAAAAACCCGCTGTTCACACTGGAGTGTGGAGTGTAGTGCTATACTCAAACATATTCAGCTGCAGACCCAGGAAATGGAGAGGATGGTACAAGCTTCCAAAGATTTCTTAGCGTCAATGGACGTCGAGATATTACAGGTAAGTTAAACATGCACATTCTCTAACATTGGATCTGCTGCCTCAACTCCAGATGTTACCCATGACCCAGCCACCCTTAGAAAGTGTGACCACGTGTTCAAATCCACCTCATGCTGCCAGATCTACTAAAGTTTTAGATCCTGAGTTCATCAGCTTTATTTTGCTCAGTGGTACCCTCCGGTCGCTGTCCACTTTTCCACCCATAACTGCACCACTGTCCGATTAAAGTAATATGTAATGTCAAATTATATTTTATGCTGTTTTTCAAAAACATGGTTTGTATGTAAACTGATCTTTGTGGAAAATTGCATTGTATGAAACACCATGGAATTGAGAGTTGATGTGGACTATGTAATAAATCAGGGAATGGTGTAAATCTTTGAATTAAAAGCCAAGGGTGCCTGTGTACTTGGAGAGGTAAGACATTTCAGTTATAACTGTGTTCTTGCTACATGTTGAGGTGAAAGTATAGCTACAGTATCTCACTTTGGGTTATCATCTTTACATGATTTAATATGTGTTTTCAATTCTGTTTGTTGACAGGGCTCCACGCACTTCACCAAAACGTATGTATAAATGTGTTATACCTCTGTAGGATTGTTATGCATGTGCACATGACAATAGTAGATGTGTTTCTGTAACATTGAGTACCAGCACTGTAGTTGTCCAAAACATGACCCAAGTGTAAAATATATCTAGTGTTCAAACATACGTTTGTCAAATCAGATCTAACCTACTAGGGATAGTACATCATAGCATTCTAGCTATGTACACAAGATTACTACACGACTTTGTCTCTTTGTTTCCTCTCCTCTTCTCACAGAATTGATGCCCAGCTGAATGAGATAAAAGCAGATCTGGAGGAACATGAGGTCAGCAAACAGAAGCTTCTAGATTTTGTACAGCGTGACCTTGTTGTCCCTAGACACGTGACAGTAAAAGAGACAGTGGAAGAAAGTCAGGATTTAGAAGCAGCAGTCAGTGGACAAATGTCACGCCCACGTGTTACAAGTAGGTTCTTATATGTATAAAATGTAGAGTGTGCCTAGAGGACATAAACGACTGTAGGGTTTACATTATTATGTGCATGGAGGACAGACATAAAATGGATAAGGCGCACAGCTGTTTGTGTGCAAAACACACGATAAACTGTGTTAAGGAAACAAACGGATATGAGCTGCAATATAGTTGGGTGCCCCAAGAAAATGAACAGTATTCAAAGAGAAAGGAAAGTGATAAGAGTTTACAAAAAGCACAAATAATATGAGGTGTACGCTATTGTGTTAACAAAACACAGACTAATGTCAGGTTTACAGTAGGGTGTGGGCAAAAGACACAAAGTAAGGCAAGGTGTACAGTAGGGTGTACAAAAAACACACAAACTAATGTTAGGCATGGATTAGGGTGTACAAAAAACATAAACTTATGTCAGGCATTCATTGAGGTGTCCACAACAAACACAAACTAAGCTGAGGCATGTATTAGGGTGTTTACAAAACATAAACTTATGTCAGGCATTCATTGAGGTGTCCACAACAAACACAAACTAAGCTGAGGCATGTATTAGGGTGTTTACAAAACATAAACTTATGTCAGGCATTCATTGAAGTGTCCACAACAAACACAAACTAAGCTGAGGCATGTATTAGGGTGTTTACAAAACATAAACTTATGTCAGGCATTCATTGAGGTGTCCACAACAAACACAAACTAAGCTGAGGCATGTATTAGGGTGTTTACAAAACATAAACTTATGTCAGGCATTCATTGAGGTGTCCACAACAAACACAAACTAAGCTGAGGCATGTATTAGGGTGTTTACAAAACATAAACTTATGTCAGGCATTCATTGAGATGCCCACAACAAATACAAACTAAGCTGAGGCATGTATTAGGGTGTTTACAAAACATAAACTTATGTCAGACATTCATTGAGGTGTCCACAACAAATACAAACTAAGCTGAGGCATGTATTAGGGTGTTTACAAAACATAAACTTATGTCAGGCATTCGTTGAGGTGTCCACAACAAACACAAACTAAGCTGAGGCATGTATTAGGGTGTTTACAAAACATAAACTTATGTCAGGCATTCATTGAGGTGTCCACAACAAACACAAACTAAGCTGAGGTATGTATTAGGGTGTTTACAAAACATAAACTTATGTCAGGCATTCATTGAGGTGTCCACAACAAATACAAACTAAGCTGAGGCATGTATTAGGGTGTTTACAAAAAAGATACAAACTAATGTGAGACATGCACTAGGTGGGCAAACAGACACAAAATAATGTGAGGTGTGCATTAGGTGGGCAAAAAGATACAAACCAACGTGAGAGATGCTGTAGGGTGAGCAAACAAGATACAAACTAATGTGAGGTATACAGTACGACGTGCAGAGAAGACACAAACTACTGTGAGGTATACAGAATGTTGTGTACAGATAACACAGACTAATGTGAGGTATACGCTAGGATCTGTACAGATAACACAGACTAATGTGAGGTATACAGAAGGGTGTGTACAGAAGACACAAACCAATGTGATGTATGCAGTAGGATGTGACCAGAAGACACAAACTAATGTGAGGTATACAGTAGGCTGTGGCCAGAAGACACAAACTAATGTGAGGTATACAGTAGGCTGTGACCAGAGGACACAAACTAATGTGAGGTATACAGTAGGATGTGACCAGAAGACACAAACTAATGTGAGGTATACAGAACGGTGTGCCCAGAAGACACAAACTAATGTGAGGTATACAGTAGGATGTGACCAGAAGACACAAACTAATGTGAGGTATACAGTAGGATGTGACCAGAAGACACAAACTAATGTGAGGTATACTGAAGGGTGTGTACAGAAGACACAGACTAATGTGAGGTATACAGTAGGATGTGACCAGAAGACACAAACTAATGTGAGGTATACAGTAGGATGTGCCCAAAAGACACAAACTAATGTGAGGTATACAGTAGGATGTGACCAGAAGACACAAACTAATGTGAGGTATACAGAACGGTGTGCCCAGAAGACACAAACTAATGTGAGGTATACAGAAGGGTGTGTACAGAAGACAGACCAATATGAGGTATACAATCCGGTGTGCCCAGAGGACACAAAATAATGTGAGGTATACAGTAGGATGTGACCAGAAGACACAAACTAATGTGAGGTATACAGAAGGGTGTGTACAGAAGACAGACTAATGTGAGGTATACAGAAGGGTGTGCACAGAGGACACAAACTAATGTGAGGTATACAGTAGGGTGTGTACAGAAGACACAAACTAATGTGAGGTATACAGAAGGGTGTGTACAGAAGACAGACTAATGTGACGTATACAGTAAAGTGTGTACAGAAGACACAAACCAATGTGATGTATGCAGTAGGGTATACCCAGAAGGCACAGACTAATGTGAGGTATACAGTAGGGTGTGCACAGAAGACACAAACCAATGTGATGTATGCAGTAGGGTGTACCCAGAAGGCACAGACTAATGTGAGGTATACAGTAGGGTGTACCCAGAAGACACAAACCAATGTGATGTATGCAGTAGGGTGTGCCCAGAAGGCACAGACTAATGTGAGGTATACAGTAGGGTGTACCCAGAAGACACAAACGAATGTGATGTATGCAGTAGGATGTGACCAGAAGACACAAACTAATGTGAGGTATACAGAACGGTGTGCCCAGAAGACACAAACCAATGTGATGTATGCAGTAGGGTGTACCCAGAAGGCACAGACTAATGTGAGGTATACAGTAGGGTGTACCCAGAAGACACAAACGAATGTGAGGTATACAGAAGGGTGTGTACAGAAGACACAAACTAATGTGAGGTATACAGTAGGGTGTACCCAGAAGACACAAACGAATGTGAGATGTACAGTAGGGTGTGCACAGAAGACACACACTAATGTGAGGTATACAGTAGGGTGTACCCAGAAGACACAAACTAATGTGAGGTATACAGAAGGGTGTGTACAGAAGACACAAATTAATGTGAGGTATACAGTAGGGTGTACCCAGAAGACACAAACGAATGTGAGATGTACAGTAGGGTGTGCACAGAAGACACATACTAATGTGAGGTATACAATAGGGTGTTCACAGAGGACACAAACTAATGTGAGATAGAAAATAGTGTATGGTTTTTGTAAAGTGTACTGTGAGTTCAGAAGTCAAAAGGCATTCATTAGGCCATCCTAAGAAATTTAATGCTATATACAGCATGGTTTGGTAAAAAATAAATATAAATGTAGTGAATACAACATTATGGTTTTATCCAAGAAAAGGGAAAGTACATTGTAGAGTTGTGTATTAGCAGCTGTACAGTTAAAACAGGACAGATAGTAGTGTACCCGTGGGTGTCCCTGGATGTTTACAATATGTGTACAAATCAGCAGGTGTACAGTTAGAACAGGACAGATAGTAATTTTCCCCCTCAGTGTCCCCAGTGTGTGTACAAATCAGTAGGTGTACAGTTAGAACAGGACAGATAGTAATTTCCCCCCTCAGTGTCCCCAGTATGTGCACAAATCAGCAGGTGTACTGTTAGGACAGGACAGATATCACCCAGGCTCAGTGTCTGAGTGATATTTACCTCACGTGTACAAATCAGCAGGTGTACTGTTATGACAGAACAGATAACATATTGTACCCCTGAGTGTCGGAGTGATATTTACCTCACGTGTACAAATCAGCAGGTGTACTGTTTATGACAGAACAGATAACACATTATAGCCTATCCCTCAGTGTCTAGACCTGTGATATTTACCTCACGTGTACAAATCAGCAGGTGTACTGTTATGACAGAACAGATAACATATTGTACCCCTGAGCGTCTGAGTGATATTTACCTCACGTGTACAAATCAGCAGGTGTAGTGTTAGGACAGAACAGATAACATATTGTACCCCTGAATGTCGGAGTGATATTTACCTCACGTGTACAAATCAGCAGGTGTACTGTTAGGGCAGAACAGATAACATATTGTACCCCTGAGTGTGTGGGTGATATTTACCCCTGTGGACAAACCAACAGGTGTACTGTTAGGACAGAATAAATAACATATTGTACCCCTGAGTGTGTGGGTGATATTTAGCCCTGTGGACAAACCAACAGGTGTACTGTTAGGACAGAACAGATAACATATTATAGCCTATCCCTCAGTGTCTAGACCTGTGATATTTAACATATATCTGATAACAGAATATATGTCAACTCTCTTAATTACTAATGAAACAAGTATCCAAATAAAAACTCACCATTATATGCTAGACTCAAATGTAGTCAAACATATATTTCAAAGGGAAAAAAACTCTCATACAGTGTATGTGTTTCATTATTAATATTAAATGGTAGAGATTCCAGGTATGTATATAGAAATAATTGTTGATCTAGATGTATTTCCTCACTTGATATAAGTTTATTTTTAATATCTAAATACATTAACTCTCTTTTAAAAGATCTATGGAAAAAAATTGAATCCAATACTTCTTTACTACTAGTAATTCTGATGGGTTAAATAGTCTTTGGGGTATTGTGGCAAAAGAAAGTCACTTGTTAAGTTATGCGTGGCGAGTTACCTCCCTTACCACACAGACGGCTTCAGTAGCTTGTTACAGGCCTACTACAGCTTCCAAGTGAATTGTGTGTTCAAATGTGCCATAACTGACAACTAAAACCCTGTGCCGGACAGAGGAAGGTATTATTCTTGTTGTAAGTGATAAGTTTCAAACAAATTAGAGCGATAAAAGTCTGTATTTTAAACCAGTACTTGGTCTATGTCATACCCGTCATTTAGTGATGGATCCAGTTCTTGTCGAAGCTCAACTCTTTTTAAACTGGCTGAAAATGACAGCGATCCGTGTATAAATTACATTCATACCAGCGATATGTGTCATTTTACTCCAAGAGATTGTGTTGAGAAGGTAAAACTACGGTATGTGTACAGGTGTTTACATCTCAGTCTTACAGCGTGTGTTTATGGTTTGCTGTTGTTCATGCTGCTTCTGTTGTGTTTTTGCAGAGCCGACGCTGAGATTCACAGAGACAAACGACAGTGAGCTGAGAATTACTGACAGCGGCTGTGTGGTAAAGGGTAAGGGCTCGTCCTGGTGGAGGAGAGCTGTGACAGACGGGCGTTACCAGACGGGCAGGTACTACTGGGAGATACACATCACCCTTTCACATGGCTGTTACTGTACCTGTCATGTAGGAGTGACACAGGAGAGCTGTGGTGTGAGTGAGGTGACAAAACCTGGCCGTAACTCCTGGTACATTGAGATGGCGTACCGTGGTGATGAGGTCTGGTGTTATAGTGACTGTGCTGGTGGTGAGGTCAAACCTGGCTATCAACAGTACAGACCTTACACACGACCTCATCACCTGGGTGTGTACCTGGACTGTGATGAACACACACTGACAGTCCTGGACTGTGACAACAACCAGGTAATGTACACTAACAGTGGTGTTATCGTCACAAAGCCTCTCGTGCCATCGGTTGAGTTTTTTGTCAGGTCTGGATCTGGATCTGCTCGTCTGGTAACGGGTGACTCTGTGACTCTGCCTCCAGTTCTCTGTGATATGATAAGCACTTCCTGACCATCGGGCATTTATTCATTACATCTTTTCCATAGTATTACAGTTTGTTGAAATAGACTGAACTGTATGTCTCTTTGAACAAGTTTTTGCGAATAGATGTTTTAATTAATGTCAGCAGTGTGGCTAATTCAGTATGTATAGCTTCTTCTGCAAAGTGGTCATTGATCTGTCACAAGTTTACAGCTTGATGTAGTTATACACAGTCTGTCTGACTTGTCCTGAACATCAATGTCATGTTTCCTTCCAGGCAAAATACATGTAGATAATGACTGGGTAGTTTTATTTTTAGTAATGGTGACTTGTAAATCAGCATAATCAGGAATGTCACTGACCAAAACAGGTCACAGTTTGTACATGACAGTACATAATATACTCAACATGACACATGTAGTAATTCTTGTTGTGTTCTGTAACTTTAGTTCCTAAGGAAAAAAAACTAAATTAGAAAAATATACCTTACCCTTTTAGGTTAGACAAGAGCATTGATTTTCCTTAATAATTATGTAATAAATCATCAACCTCAAAAATATATATACCCTAACTTTCGCGTGGCACTATGGCACTATGCCATACCTCTACATGCATCTTACACCTTTGGCTACAACATTCTCAGCTACCTTTTTTTTTTTTTTTTAGCTGTAGTGGCAGAAAGTGAAGTCATAACATTTTCTTACCTTGGTAACCTCTAGAGAGGTGGGTAATACCAATGGAGCAAAAGTTTTCAGTTCTATCCAAAACAAATAAAATTCTGATGTATTTTATTTAGACTTGTTAGATGCACAGTAGCATAGCAGAAATTTATAGTGTATGAACAACTTTAGTGCCTCTGTGTCAGTTTTATCCTATCAGTCAGACTTCAGTTTGGAGGCAAATCTTGGACCCAATTTCCTGAATTGCGCATGTGTAACAAAGAGGACAAAGTTTTACAATTTTTTGTTAGTAATATCTTCATATGAATTTGGCATTAAAAGCAAAATCTTACATGGCTAATGGCAAAAATCAAATTTTAGGGCTAGTGATCCACCTGAGTTGTTACTCTACACGTTAGTGTCCGGGATAAGATGTTTTGTGGAGAACGGGGTTTAAATTTCTTTTCTGTCAAAAAAGAAAATCTGCAGAAATGAACATTTACTTTGTATTTCCTTAAAATGCAACACCTGTTGTCTTTAGTTGCTATTTAATTTTACCAGTTCTCCACATCTGCACAGAAGTTAGGTAAGAATTGCTTGGCCTATCTCCACTTGTACCTGTAGGAAGGAATTAAAAAAAAAAAAATTAAACAAAATTTTTATTATTATTGTTACACAGACAGCACATTTAATCAAATTTTATCAAAGATAAGAAGCAGATCAACTTTTAGACCTATTTTGAAACACAACGTTAACATATTTATTGTTGTAAAATCACTTTGCACATAACAAAATTGCCATACATAATTGTGCCTTGCTATATTAAGTGTCATACATGTTTGTAGGTGTTTCAGAATATGTGATAAAAATAACTTGCTACATCTATAGCCATCCTGAAACAGTTCTGGTCAGATGAATGCCATTTTACACTCACCTGTGTAAATGAAATTTGGAACTACAAGCCTTATAAGTGTGCGGGGGAAATTTTGCATAAATAGCAGGATGAGGGGTAGACAGGGTTGGGGTTGTAATGGTTGGGGATAACCCATGGTAAAAAGTAGTCCAGTTAAGTTAAGACACTCACAACTTGACCTGAAATTTGTTCTCTTATATTGCATACATGTACACCCTGACATTATCTGTATGTAAGATACTCACGGCCAGCTTGTAATGGCACATATCACTATGTGTGCTCTACAGAATAGGTAGATAGTTCCAGTTAAGTTTAACGTCAAAGACGACCATTCGTCTCCAAGTTGATGTGCAGCTCATGTATCCAACCGCATAATATGTTGCCTTGTGTAACTTTGCCAGGCTGTTTTTGCTCCAAAATCCCCATACATGTATGTTCAAACAAACAACAATGTGTCCATCTAAAATGAGCTGGAAAATCATCTTTGATTTCTGAACTTAGCAAATGTAAAAGTCTGGCTTTGAGTAATTCTAGACCAGTGACGTATAATAAATTGCAATTAACATCACTGCATTTTTTTACCTAATTTTGCATACGCCATGATGCTAGGAGATGTTTAAATTGCTGCTGTTTATGCATTTACATGAAGAGTTAGAATAAAACCCTGACTGAGGTAAATTGACAAGAGGCCGTATTTCGCCGGTTGCGTGTGACCATTTGCCAGCAATCTCTGGTGACTGCTCTGATTTTACTCTCTATGCTGCCCGTCTTTAATTATATTCTACCTGATTTACTTTAAGGAGCGGCGTCATCACTAGTACTGTAGTTATGACAACCTGTGGTCAAGATCATGAGGACATCTATTATAGAGCATTGCACCGTTACATCTGCTTGCTGTTATTTTTATGTCAGTTGTATTTGTATTCATCTACATGTATGATTCAGTGATATTTTGCCATTGTCCTTTGTGTTCCAACTTTTGATTTTTTTTTTTTTTTTTTTTTTTTTTGATTGGTGTTTTACGCCGTACTCAAGAATATTTCACTTATACGACGGCGGCCAGCATTATGGTGGGTGGAAACCGGGCAGAGCCCGGGGGAAACCCACGACCATCCGCAGGTTGCTGGCAGACCTTCTCACGTACGGCCGCCAGCATGAGCTGGACTTGAACTCACAGCGACCGCATTGGTGAGAGACTCCTGGGTCATTACGCTGCGCTAGCGCTTTAACCGACTGAGCCACGGAGGCCCCCCAACTTTTGAGAAATATGCTAAATAAAAATGAGTGATTATGTATTGTGTAATTCTCGTTTGAATGGTTGAGTTAGTGTCAGTAAAATGTAGTAATATACATTTAAAATAAAGAATCGTATTGTTAATTTTTTACGTATTCCAATTTTATAGTTAACATATTCAAGGTGCCTGATGGGTGGGTATCTTATTATTACCTGATGTGTATCTTCTCAGGAGAGCTGCTTTTCATCTATTTCTAATACCGGGTCCACACACTACCTGATGTGTAACTTCTCTGGAGAGCTGATTTTCCTCTCTCTCTAATACCGGGTCCACACATTATCTAATGGGTATTTTCTCAAATATCGTGGATTTTGTCTCTGTCAGATAACTTGTTCGCGTACTTTACCCGATGTATATATTCTCGGCACGGTTGCTTTTCGTCTCTCTCTAATACCGGGTCTACACATTACTTGATGTGTAACTTCTCAGGAGGGCTAGTTTTCCCACTCTCTCTAACAACGGGTCCACGCATGGTTTTCCTCTCTCTCTAATACCGGGTTCACGCATTACCTCATGTATAACTTCTCAGGAGAGATGGTTTTCCTCTCTTTCTTTCTAATACCAGGTCCACACATTACCCGATGGGTAAATTCTCAGGAGAGCCGGTTTTCCCCTCTCTGTACTACCGGGTCTACACATTATATCTGATATGTATCTCAAGAGAGCTGGTCTCTCTGTACTACCGGGTCTACACATTATATCTGATATGTATCTCAAGAGAGCTGGTTTTCCTCTCTCTGTACTACCGGGTCTACACATTATATCTGATATGTATCTCAGGATAGCTGGTTTTCCTCTCTCTGTAATGCGGGGCCCACAGATTACTTGATGTGTAACTGCCCAGGAGAGCTGGTTTTCCCCTCTTTAATGCCGGCTGCACACATTACCTGATGTGTATCTTCTCATGAGATGTGTAACTTTTCAGGAGAGCTGGTTTCTCTCTCTCTCTGTAATAACGGGTCCACACATTACCTCCTCCCTTTCTACATATAATACCGGGCCCCCACATGTGTATCTTTCAACGTGTGCTGGGTTTCCTCTCTGATTCACACATTACATGGTACATGTATCCGTCATCTCTGCTGTGGTGCGTTCCCTCTCTGACACCTGTTCCATATATTAGTCTATATCTCCTCAGGTGTAGACAGTTTCATTTCTTTCTGATTCCGGGCCCACATGTTACATGAGTTGTATCTTCTCGGATGTACTTCGTTTCTGCTCGGTCTAATTATTGGTCCTCCTGTCTGCTTTCTTGTGTTTACGCGGTTTAAATTTTCATTTAGGTTATGAAAGAAGCCAAAGAGGAGACTCTGGAAAAGAGATATGATCACATATTGTTGGCCTCCACAACATGGTCGTGGATATGGCATGTAGATAGTAGTGGGTTTCTCTCGGGCCCTGCCCTGTTTTCTTCTGCCATAGTGCTGGCCGCCGTCGTATAAGTGAAACATTCTTGAGTGTGTTGTAAAACACCAACCAAATATATACATCAATGTGGTGACCATGTTCCAGACCTTTTAATGTCTGGTCTGAAACAACGTTCTGTCAGTAAGAGCGTCTCTTGGTCTTAGGCAGTTAAAGAAGGCTCCTTATTAACTCTCCACCGGTGAGGTCTATAAAGCACCTATAGACTGAGCTTCAAACTCTTGTGATGGGCGGGATCCAACATTTTAACTTATGATTTCCTTTTGGAGTCGTGACTGATAGACCCATAGTGCATGTACTGCCTCACTTCCTATGTGCGTGGAAGCGATGAGTTTAGTTAATCCACCTCTCGTGCCTGGTGAATGATGATACGATTTACTGCTGGAATGAAGCTGTGAAGTCACACGATGAGCGCGAACTGTTGACGTAACGGCTACAAAATTAGCAAGAAGAAAGCTCGATAAGTATTTATGTTACACAGTTAGAAGTCATGCATCAAGATATTAAGAATTAAAGCATGACATGTCAAATAAATATATCGCGCCTGGCGGTGGATGTATGTATATAAAATCACATCAAAATAGCTCGTAAAAATCATGATATTCAAAGTTTGATCAATTCTAACAGCACTGAGAATTAACAAAATTATCGTTGACATAAGATTATTGTTCACGGACACCTTTATGTTCTCCAGTCTTAAAACATACATGTAGCCACCTTCTAACAATAGTGAGATTATTGTTCACGGACACCTTTATGTTCTCCAGTCTTAAAACATACATGTAGCCACCTTCTAACAATAGTGAGATTATTGTTCACGGACACCTTTATGTTCTCCAGTCTTAAAACATACATGTAGCCACCTTCTAACAATAGTGAGATTATTGTTCACGGACACCTTTATGTTCTCCAGTCTTAAAACATACATGTAGCCACCTTCTAACAATAGTGAGATTATTGTTCACGGACACATTTATGTTCTCCAGTCTTAAAACATACATGTAGCCACCTTCTAACAATAGTGAGATTATTGTTCACGGACACATTTATGTTCTCCAGTCTTAAAACATACATGTAGCCGCCTTCTAACAACAGTGAGATTATTGTTCACGGACACCTTTATGTTCTCCAGTCTTAAAACATACATGTAGCCGCCTTCTAACAATAGTGAGATTATTGTTCACGACACCTTTATGTTCTCCAGTCTTAAAACATACATGTAGCCGCCTTCTAACAATAGTGAGATTATTGTTCACGGACACCTTTATGTTCTCCAGTCTTAAAACATACATGTAGCCGCCTTCTAACAATAGTGAGATTATTGTTCACGGACACCTTTATGTTCTCCAGTCTTAAGACATACATGCCTTCTAACAATAGCTGGACAGTAGTGTATTACCCCGTGCCAGCAGAGGTATTATTTAAGGAAGGTGGAAGACGAAACGCGTGTTCATGGAACTCATATCATTTGCATCTAACTTAGCACAATATCATGATATACCATCATCATCATGGTCATAGATTACAATTACACACATCTTAACACGTTATTTAAGTAGACTGGTGCATAATACGGAGAAAACTTTTGATTTCAACAACATGTACGGCACTCATCAGTAAATGTCTCTCATACAAATTTTACTCAGTTTCGTGATATGAACACAACGGAAGATTCATTTCGGTTTAAAGTCAACTCACCCTGGAGGGGAATCTGAAGAGATTCGAGCCTGTGACACAAGGCCTATGTCGTCCGTGTTCAAAGCTAAACGTCCGATTTCGCGGCAAGTTGCCTGCAGTGATAATGTTCACGACAAGAACACGTCAAGAAATATACGGTGGCGTCCAGTTTAGACCTCGCCACAGATGGAAATAATGTTAGTAAAACAAATCAGATCTCTAAATATCGAAAGCCTTTAATATTGTCATTGTGTGTTCAATATGATGACCATGTTCCAGACCGTTTAATATCTGGTCTGAAACAACGTAAGTAGTAAGTAAGAGCGTCTCTTGGTCTTAAGTAATCGATAAGCTTTTAGCTTGAATAATACGGAGCTCTTTTAAACTATCCTTTGTAAGACAATGATTAAAACTGTGTACAGCATTTTACCGTCCTTTATGGCTTCACGGCAGTCATTGTCATCCATCAGTCTGGATCTTCAGATTTGTCAACATCTAATGAGTAGTTCTTTCCCCTGCTGTTAAAATAATTTGATTCAATGTTAACAAAGAACATCAAACCATCTCCAGATCTGAGATTTGTAACCTGCCTTTTCCGTTCAGCACAACCTTCAGTACTGTTGTGTAAAGCAAAGACTTTTTTAAACGCGGGTTTTTCTTTATTTTTTGTCGTGAGAAGAAACCAGGCTAAAGCTCCAACAGAGCTTCATTTATCTTGCTCTTAGCATCAAGTTAAGATGCAGGCTGAGAGTGAGGCACCATTAGGTGTAGGTACATCAGAAAAAGTAGAAGAATGACAATTGGAAGACGACATCACAAACAAATACAAAAATTAATAGCGCCCTTCCCCCCCTCCCCCCCTCCTTCCACAGAAAGCCAACTATACGGTGAATCCCTTCTGCGAACAGAAAGAGAAACGATCGAGAATTCCACGAGAAGATGGTTTTATCGCTTATACTCGGACAGGCCAAATCTAAACAATAAGAAATAACCTACTCGACAGACTGTACAGACTGTGAACACTCTTGTCTGTAAAGATGTCAGGGCCAAAGCATTGGGCGTTAGGGTCTCGTAGGGCCAACCAGCCATCAGCTTCCACGGAAGACCGTTTCCGCCGCCAATTGCCTGTAGTGATAATGTTCACGACAAAGAACATATCAAGAAATAGACGGTGGCGTCCAGTTTAGATCTCAGCAAAGATCGATATAATGCTAGTAAACGCCATGTCTGAAACAATAATCTGTAAGTGAGAGCGTCTCTTTGTCTTACGTAAGCGGCAAGTTATTAGCTCTAATAAGACGGGCCTGTTTTAAATTAACATTATCAGGACATTGATTCAAACTGTGCACAGCATTCACGAGAAACAATTTGATATTGGCATGGTCATTATGATGGAGATGACGCAGAAAGGCGAAATCTCCCGTGTCAGACGGAATGATGAGGCAGAAAGGCGAAATCTCCTGTGTCAGACGGAATGATGACGCAGAAAGGCGAAATCTCCTGTGTCAGGCGGAATGATGACGCAGAAAGGCGAAATCTCCTGTGTCAGACGGAATGAAACCTGCCACCAAGCTTTCGTAAGATTATAGAGAATGGCGCAGAACAATCCCCTCTATGTCCGCAAGGCTATAATCAGTCTATTTTTCCCCCATGTTTAAGAAATCTGGAAGCTGTCATGGTTTCAGCACGAAAACATATAGCAGTCTGATCTAACCATTACGGTAATGAGTAAACTGTTGGTCATCAACTACAAGTTGATCGCCGTGAAAACCAGATTAGAACAGAGATTGAGAGGTTTTCAGCTAATCAAACTAGAAGTCGTTATCCATGCATTTGTATTATGATTTGCTGCTTTATAGCTACCAGCTTCCAAATGTCATTTAAATAGGTTAACGATTAGGTACATGCTAATGTGCCTGAGACTTCCTTGGTGGTAGAAATCAAAGAGACAATCACTGCGGGCCAATATGTCCCATGGGTCACAAAGAAGCAATAATAAATCTCATCAACTATCAGAATTGTGCAATAACACACAACGTTCACACATATAAAGATATTTGGGGAATGTGCAGGCTGGTGATTTTAACTATCAAGTTAATACCCAGGTTTGGAAGGTAACTCACTCTGAGAAATTGGCACTACCTTTAATGGATTGATAAAGAGTGTATGTCGTTTATAGAAGATATGTAAGTTGGAAAATGTTATAAAGTAACTAAATGTGATTGATTTAATATTTATACCTGAAGCAATTGTTTATTGAAGAAAGGGACACTGCGTAATCAAACACCGCATTACTTTATCATCATTTGAAGGGTGCTTTTATGACAGAAGATAAAAAGACAATTATATGGATGAACAAAAGCAAGTTAATCCCAGTCAAAAAGTAAACCTAAATATCAAAAAGGTTTGAAAACGAATATATTTTTCTGGTGGACACGTTTGTCAGTGATTGATACTTCATATTTAGAGACTTTTTGTGATCAGCTCATAACGCTTGAGTACAAAATTATATTGACTGGCGGAAGACTTAAACACAAATGACTATGTGACTTTTTTGTTTGTTACAATATTAATAAGCAGTAAAACAACAAACAATAGTATCCATCTTGCATTCTCTTTCTGTTTCTTGTACATGTATGTCTGATGTGTTTTGTGTTCACTATGGGTTTGTTGTAGGAATATTTTATACATTTTGAAATCTGCGGATGGTCGTGGGTTTCCCCCGGCTCTGCCCGGTTTCCTCCCACCATAATGCTGGCCACCGTCGTATAAGTGAAATATTCTTGAGAACGGCGTAAAACACTAATCAAATAAAATAAACAAATATACATTTTGAGCTCTTTGTGGGGTCTCTTGTACGTCTGATTCATTTCGCGTTTCGCCCCTTCCCCCCTCCCTCCCCAACCAGGTTTTAGGCCTGTGGTTTAGACTGGGTATTTAGTCAGATGCATATATTTTGTCTTTTTTCTTCAGCCTGACAATTTTTGTGTATATATGTGTTTGCATATGTCTCGGTGTATGCTTGCATGCATGTATGCTTAGATACATTTGCTATTTTGTAAAGTTGTTGACAGTTATCAAGGCTTGGCTTGAACATTTTGCACCATGTTTCCAACTCTGGATATTGTGTGTGTTTAAGAGACGTATTTAAAGAACTTTATCGATTTCACTTATCCTGAGTACAAAATATATAGACAAGATAGAGATACATGGGAGAAGGGTGGGTTGGCTATTTTCCTGAGAAATGGGTTATCATATTCTGAAATAAACCTGCCCCATTTTACCTGTACAGAATGTCAGGCTGTTAATGTTTCTACCTGAAATGGTAAATCTTTTACTGTGGTTCACTTATATATAACCCTTGTGAGAAGCTAACGCCAAATGATTTTAAGTTGCTTTTATCCTTTTGCAAAAGGTCTTAAATTATTTGTGGAGATTTCAATGCTCATAGTCCTTAGTGGGGTGGGGAAAAACAGACACTAATGGAAGAACGGTTGTACCTTTCATCCAAGAAAATGATTTAGTTATTTTAAATGATGGTTCGGGAACACATATAGACCCTTGTACAGGCAATACATCAGCATTAGACCTTACAATATGTACATTTGATATTAGTCTTAATAATAGATGGTCTTTGGATGGGACCTCTCCTTTTGGGAGTGACCATTGCCCAATTTATGATATGTACAATTTTTCTCCACATGTTAATAGCCTGAGTCAACCCCCAAGATGGAAAGTACATAGAGCCGATTGGAATCTATATAGACATCGATGTATAAAGTCCTTTTCAGGTGATGCGTTTCATGAAGATATTGATATATTTAGTAAAATATACTTAAAGCTATGTCCACTGCGGCGAATAATTCAATTCCAAAATCACCCGGAGTAGTTCATTCCAAAATGCCGATACCGTGGTGGACGGAGGAGTGTTCAGCAGCTATCAAAGAGAACCGCGTGTGACGTACTAGATTAATGGATGACACTCTATAACATAAGAAGGCTGAAGTTATAGCACAGCGCATGATCAAGGAAAAAAAGCAGAAAGAATGCGGGCGAAATTTTTTTCTAGTCTTAATGTCAAGGCTACCATAAAATCTGTGTGGAATAAAGTTAATTTCATTAAAGTTAAAAGAACTAAAGGTAATATCCCCACAGTAATACCTGATGGGGTAGAAAATGTATCCAATGAAGACAAAGCTAATATACTGGTTGATACGTTCCCTTTTGTATCCAGTGCGGACAACTATAATCCAGATTTTGTCCCACATAAAAATGATGATGAAGAAATGAACCCTTTCAGTAATATAGCGTTTGATGACATGCCTATTAATGAGGACTTCAGCATTACAGAACTGAAACAGGCTTTATCCTCGCCTGCGGATTCTTCTCTTGGAGAAGACGGCGTTATGAATTCAGTGATTAGAAACTTACCTGGCCGCTGTCTTAACACTTTACGTTTGTTGTATAATACTATATACTCAAGTATAAAGTTACACATGGAAGAGAGCTGCTGTAGTCATTTCCGGTCCCTAACCTGGAAAAGATCATTCTCTGCCATCTTCATATTGGCCCATAGCTCTGTCATGTATCTGTAGAACTATGGAAAGAATGATTAATCCCTTCTAATATATTTCTTAACTAAAAATAATGCTATGGCCTCTGTACAGAGTGGATTCCGGTTTGACAGGTGTACAGCTGATCATGTGATAACACTCGGCACCGATATTTGTCTGTTTTTCAGTTGAAAAATATTTATTTGCTGTATTTTTAAACAATGAAAAGGCATACGATATGGTTTGGAGGACGGGGATGTTGAGGAAACTGAACAATATTGTTAAAAGTGGGAAATATTAGGATGTATGAAGGACTTTTTATCTGATCATTTAATTCAAGTTCGTGTCCGTCGGTCTTTCTCTCATCTTCGCCCTGTAGAGAATGAGGTGCCGCTGGGGAGTGTTTTGCCACCCATTCTTCTAATACAGCTATTAATGATCTCCCGGAAGCTATCCCTCCTGGCCTTAAATGTTCACTGTTTGCTGATGATAAAGCTTTATGGATTCGTTCTCGAAATATCAAAGTTTGCAGGAGAGATATTCCGCAGGAAATAGATGCCATCATGGAAATTTCGTGCTAAGGCTGAAGATGTTATTTTACAAAGAAGTCTGATAACGATGTATTAAATAACACAAGAAATCCTGGGGAGGGGGGTGGGCGCAGATAGACAATGTCTTCTTTTGTTATATCGTTCCTTAATTCGCTCTCGGCTTGACTACTGCTGTGAAGCGTATGAGTCTGCTTGTAAGACACTTAAGGGTGGGTTGGATTCGATTCAGTGCGCTGCGCTTCGGGTTTGTACCGGGGGTATACGATCGACGCCATTACACGTTATGCAGGTTTTCTGTAAGGAGTGGCCCTTGTGCATCCGTCGGCGTCAGCGCACTCTTAGAGTATCTCTCATCCTTAAGTTGTCTGTTAATAACTCTGCCTCTTCTGTTCTTCAACCTTCATTTTATGATTGTTTATATGATTTACTAGGATTTTCATGCAGTACCTTTTCAGTTTAAGATCCAAACAAATTACTTTTACCTCTATTTACCCCTATATTTCCCCTTTTTTAAAATTATGTTGGATAATCATGTTATATGGGAAACATTTCAGCTGTGAATTTTACCCGCTATCACTATATATATATATATATATATATATATATATATATATATATATATATATATATATATTAATTTGGAGCTTGTATTGGTCATTGTCTTTTTTTGCGATCACTCACATTTCATATATATTATATATATATATATATATATATATATATATATATATATATATATATATATATATATATATATATATATATACTTTAACGTATACCTTTACATATACTTTATATACGTTGACGAAGATTTATTCCCCAACAGCCTATGAATGTACACAAAGTCACTTTCAGGGTAAACTGGGGTGAAATGTGAGTGATCGCAAAAAAAGACAATGACCAATACAAGCTCCAAATTAATGGCTAGAAAAATAGCAAGCGCTATGTACAGAAAATGGAGTACACATGACGAATATCGAATGGCGTTGTAGCGCATATATCCAAACTCAGCAGAATCTTTCACAGTGGATGACAGTCAATATGACTGCTCTCAAGTGGACTTGAGTAAATGACCGCGAGCTTCACAAATCCGTCGGTCATATTTATAGACTAACGTAAAGAATTTCTGGATGGTTTGATCGTAGATATGTTTAAAACACCGATACATATTTCCAGAATGTATACGCTTTGTACAATGACACTAAACTCGTGAACACCGAAGCCTCGGGAACGCTTGATTAAATTACAGTGCAGGCTATAACGTACACAGTGGGAAATACACACGTCAGACACTGAGTCAAGAGCAAATCAAAAAATATAATGAAATATTTAAAAACTGGGTTCGTAACAGTATCACGGACATGGCACTTTTCCTCTCAATATAATATACAAAGACATAAAATGCTTGTATTCTCCTGGATCCACGGCAAGCTCTGGGTGGCTCTCAGGATGTTGTTGTTGTTGGTGAGTGTATCGTCGAGTGGGTCTGGCTCACATGTTGATTACTTGTCATTCTAAGTTTTTTTTTACTTTTCTTTTTTTTATTTAAAGTAAAAGAAAGCTTAAATATGAAGTAAGGTTCATCATACAGACCACTGAAACTGTGTAAAAATGCTTTCATTTTTTTAAAAATTAAAAATTTGTTTAGGGTGTTGAAAGGCATTTCAATTTTACGGTGGCCATTCTGACGGTATTTAGGACCTCTCACGTCACAACTCACCCCCCCCCCCCCCCACCCCCGAGGCTCATCAAAAGGAAGGAATTCTTGGGAATATCATTTCAGTAATCTTTTACTCATTGGTTAAAGGAGTTATTACAACATCCAGTGTCGTGATTAAAGTTGGAAAAACTCCATGTGACGTAACAGTTCCTAAACTTTGATAGTATGGTCCGTAAAGCCCACCTTAGAATTCAAAGGTTTAAACGGCTTTAACTCTCTTCACAAAGATCTAAAAAAAAAAGCAAATGAAAGCATATTTATGCACGGTTGTCTGTATGATGAACCTTACTTCATATTTTAGCTTTCTTTTACTTTAACACTACTCCATCGTTGACCCCTGAAATACATGTGTTTGTTCTCATTCATTTTATTGGGCAAACTGCCTGATGTCACTGTCCAAGCACTCCAGAAACTTGTCAGCCTGAAGAACATGGCTTGTGGTTTCCCTTCTGACGGGCTTTAACGAGGTCAAAAAGAATATGTTGCTTACTGTATGAACACTGTTGAAGACTTTTGCACCGGTTTTCAAATTCCCTTAAAGAGCATCGTCAGTTTAGTTTATCAAATTACTCAACTGTGCTAACTGTCTATGACTATTTTGGGCGTATTTATCTTGGGCACACCGTTAGTAGTCAGAGGCAAGCTGTAATCTAAAGGACTCCAATATGGCTGACTGCCTATTGTTCTCGGGGTGATGATGTCACATGCAACCCTTCTATATGACGGCTGTCACGCTTACGAATGTAGGAAACTCCGGACAGAGCACCGGACAACCACCGCATTTGACAAGGTATCTTACACACCTCCTGACACGAGGCCGCATCTAGACCATAGCACTCTTTGTTCAAAGGAAAAATAAAATGTTACTTCCAATGTACTGAGCCCAATTACAATGTCCAGAATTACACAAGACAATGTGTTCTGATCCTATTTAATAAACATTTGCATGAAAAAGTATTAAAATGTTAAAATTTAATTTAATTTAATTTAAAATCGTTTATATGGCTACCACATCGAAGAATGGAATATTCTGAAATATCGGTGGAATGGAAGAAAATATCAGTGAAAAAGACACAGTTTAATCATGTTCTTTGCTTAAGTTGACACTCAAACCTCAACTCACTGGACTGTCTTCGGGGTTGGGGCATGGTAAAATACTTTATCAACAGGTTGAATGAAGTTTGTTCGCGACATTTCTTCCAGCGTTCAGCTATTTTTTCTTGTCAAATTCCTCACCAGAAAGCTTTGCGCCCTTTCATTTGTAACTATAAAAATTAAGGTCAGCTATTTCAGTTGTTTCATGTATCAGTCAAATTGCACTGGAGTACGTAGATGGCAAATCTCTATTTATGTATACTCTATATCATAAACAGTATAAACAGTATAAACTTTTTTTACTGGGGATGGTTACATTAGAAAATCTTCTCAGCACGTAATTATTTTACAGTTTCAAATATTAACGATTTCTCATGTGTCCCACTTGGAGTTCTTCTCGCCTTCAAGTTTGCCCGCAGTGCCAAGAAACCCACGGCACTGGCGCGTGCACAGATTGTAGCTAAAGACCTCACACGGCTTAATGCACAAACGCGCACATATTGTCGTTGCAGGTGTTCTCATCTCAAAAAGCCGTTGCTCAGTCATCAGGAAACCACGCACGAAAAGCGTGCAAACTGAACAAAAACAAAGCTGTCTAGTTTTTTCTTATTTCATTGGTGATTAGCGCAGAACATAACGAATCGCCACTTACATGGCGCTGATCAGGTTAACTTGATTGATTGATATTTATTGCCGTACTGAAAAAAACACCCACCTTTGGCAGGTAGCTGACAAACTTGCAGACATAGACGCAGCTGAATCAGAGAGAGCAGGATTTGAACATGCGACCTCAATGGTCAGAGAACCAGTGCTGTAACCATCTGAGCCATCCAGGTTAACTAGATTGCCTACAGGAAACCACTAACCTTCTCCAGGCGCGATCAAAAATAATGTCGTCAGAATTGTTCTTTTCAATAGACTAAGCGTAATATATCCAACACATATAAACCCGGATGTTCCTGGATATGTTGCTGGCAAGGAGTGCAGACAATCACAGGGACAGCGTTATCTCAGAAAAGATAAAGACAAAAACAATAAATATGCTTAAATTTTACTTTTTCTTTTATTTTAAAAATTGGCATGATATGTCCACGGTTGGTTGTTATGAGTCTTGACCCTGTGCGGTGCAGAGGTCAAATCATTTTAAGTCGGGCTGTCGACAAGATAATGACAAGCCCTCAAACCAAGCACTCAAATTAAACAACAGTTTAATATCAAAGTTCACATCATCAACAAAGTCAAAGTTATCTCATCATCAGTATTGACCCTGGGCGGTGCAGAGGTCAAACTTTAAAACTTTAAAGTTGAAATTCACATCATCGACAAAATCAAAGTTAAGCTCATAATCAGTAATAGTACCGGTATTGTCTCTGGGCGGTGCAGAGGTCCAATTTCAACATTTTCAATTCCAAATTCACATCATCAACAAAATCAGTTATTCTTATCATCGGTATTCACTATGGGAATCGGCAATGTAACATCTAGCCAACCACATGACTCCATCATAACAAATTTATTCAAATACCATAAACGTAGACCTCGCAGTCATGGTAGTAGGAAGTTCAACAGAAACATAATTCACCAACACGTTACAGTTAGCTATTTAGCAGGATTGTCGTATGACACCAATAACGTGCATGCTCTACGCACAGTATTATATGCACTGCCACTGAACTTGCTAAAACAGGTAGTTCAAGACGTATCCAATAACATACACAATTTTTATGTTCCACCTCACCTTGTACGTCTGTGTCAAGACATATCGTATTTTCGATTGTATCGCACTGTAACTGCAATTGAAACTCAATACGATCGACTCTTTCTGAAGATAAAGTATTTAGACAGTGGCCTTGATTTAATTAACCTACCACGCATCTTTAATGAACCCGATGTTCGTAATGCTGTGCCTAATTATTTTAATATCCAAGAGCCACCTTGCATATCCTATGAGTATACAAAGCCTATCGCTTCCAAAATTTTCAATTATTCCCAGGCCATCATGGTGTTCGATTTGGCGACGTATACTTCTGGCGGCTATAACTGTGATTGTGGATCCTCAGTTTTAACCTACGACAAATGTAAACATGTCTTGACTGGTGACCTTAATATTATTAAGAATCATGATCTAATGAATCCCTTTGTGAGGGGTCCTAAGTATAGAGAAAAGAGAAATGTCAACATTCGATCAAACAAAAAAAATATCATCTCGGCACTTGAGGAGTATGTTAAAAAATGGTCAAAACGGGAGAAAGTGGATTCTTCGGTACTTAACGATTGGCTTGAGATTGTCAAAAAGAAGGTTAGTTTAACTATACACCGTCTAGACATTGATGCTCTACCTAAAGTTAAACAGGTTCTGAAGGATCCCACTGTGCAAGAAACACTCGCTGACCTTCATAGTAAATTTGCCATCACTATAGCAGACAAGGCTCCTAATAATGTCATCTTTATTTGCAAGAATTATTATTATCAAATTCTTGTTCAAGAGGTATGTGCTTCTACAACGACATCCACGCATTCTGCTACTACATGTACTCTGGAGGAACTATTTAACAAACACAAAACTTTTCTTAAAGAAAGGCGCATAAATATACCTACCCGTCATACAGAAATACCACAACTTTAATGGATTCCTAAAATGCATAAATCCCCATACAAGACTCGATTTATTGCGGGTTCAAGAAGCTGTACCACCAAACTCTTGTCAACCCTACTTACGAGAGCGTTACAAGAAGTAAAGTCATTTTGAAATAAGTATTGTTGTGCCATAACAAAAAATTCAGGTGTCAACTGCATGTGGATTCTTAACAACTCCAAACGTCTTACAGAAGAACTTGATGCTCATATGCATATACCGTACAAAGACGTATCTACATGGGATTTCTCTACTCTCTATACTACGATTCCTCAAAAAGATCTTATTGAAAGAATATCGTCGTTAATTATCTCGGTATTTTCTAAAACAGGTCACCGTTACATTAACGTCAGAAACAATAAGGCTTTCGTTAGTTCTACTCTTTATAAAGGTTACCGCTCATGGGATGTTACATTATTTATTGAATTACTTGAGTTTCTCATAAATAACATCTATATAAAATTCGGAGATACCATTTACCAACAGTGCATAGGTATTCCAGTGGGTACCAATTGTCCGCCTCTTTTGGCAGACCTATACCTGTTTTCATATGAATACGACTGTATGCAGAAATTACTTAAAAGTAATATCTTTAAAGCTCGATCCTTTTCATTTACCAAGCGGTATATTGATGATCTACTGGCGTTAAATAATCCCCATATTGCTGAAGCGGTGAAGAAAATCTATCCGCCTTCATTGGATTTAAAGGAGACAACAGATAGTCCTGATGGTACATCTTATTTGGATCTATATCTGTACAAAGGCGAACAAGGTCTCCTTTCACGCCGCCTTTACGACAAAAGGGATAGTTTCAATTTTGATATTGTAAATTATCCTTATTTAGATAGCAATATACCAAAGGGTCCTGCATATGACGTATACATATCTCGCCTTGTAGCATTTGACAGATCTTGCGTTAATTGTGATGACTTTAATCTGCGTCACAAGTTGCTAGTTTAAATACTAGTTTTTCAAGGATACTCCGTCAAACGCCTTCATTCTAAGTTTCTCAAATTTTACAATGAGTATAACACCCTTGTTGGCAGGTATAGACAGAGCGTTCAGAATCTCTGGCGATCTGCATTGTGATCAACCACACAGACGGTGCTGTTATCCCTATGTACATATCTATCATGTTCATGGTATTTAACAACATAGATGGCACTGGTTGCCCAGTGTAACCGTCTATCTTGTATGTCATGTGTAACATCATAGATGGCGCCTCATGTAGCATGAGATCTTTACATAATAACGGGGAAAGACGTAATCGTCCGTTACGTTTGAATCACAATCTGATCGGTTAGGGTCTGTAACGCTCGTCATTTTCAAACGGTATCTAATACCGTTTAACCTGGGGCTAGGGGCGGTAAAGGTAGCCATGCTCCTTACATCTGCATGATGCCTTTATGAACAGTTGCAATCAGAGCGCGACTGAGATACCTTGAATCATTGTTATTTGATCTGGAACTCATTTATGGACTACGAATTTGGACTTCGATATGGAATTCAAGCCTGGAATATCCACTGTCTGCCCGGTATCAATGAAAACTAATGACCACTTCTCTCTTGTGTGTTAGCGGTTTTATTTCTTATTTGTATAATTTCTTACATACCTTTGTCTTTGGGAGTTAGTGTTAAACGTTGTTTTGGAAATGGATCTTGCGATTATCGACTTGGAACGCCTTTTACGGACTACGAATGGTATATGAATGTCGGACTTGACGCTTATATTCACTAATTGACCCTGAGCGATGCAGAGGTCACATTTCAACACTTTCCATTTAAAATTCACATCATCAACAAAATCAAAGTTCTTATCATAATCAGTCTTGATCCTGGGCGATGCAGAGGTCAAATTCATTTAATATGCATGTAAATTTTGTTAGTTGGCTTTGTGCGGCTCCTATCGCCAAATGTGCGACGGTTTAGAAGAAATAAACCAAAGCACACCACCACACATAGTGTAGGTTAGGAGTTCAGCACAAACAGCAGCCGTGAACAATGCCATCAACTAATAAGGCGGGTAAATTGAACGGCCGGTCATTTTGAAATACTCTAGCCCACGATGCAAAGTGTTCAGGAATATATGACTTCCAACAGGTGACAAATGTACTCCATCAAAGTCAAGAAATGCAGTCGGATTGTTCTCCGTATCTCTATGACAGAGAATCGACCCCCCGTTCTTAATGACTAGACCTCCGGCAAAGGAGTTCAACCTTTTCCTGGCTTGATTCATACCAGCGTTGTTGACCAGATTATTTTCACATTCGGGAACTCATTCATGATGTAATCAAATAAAGAAAACATAGCCAATCTTAGTTTTCGTATAGCTGCTTTACCTATGTCATTCCCACCACAATGTAATACAATGACAGTCGGCTGGGGGCCGATATGTTTCAACAATCCTATTTTGTTTCTGACCTGCTGCAAACTCATCTCACTGTATCCCTGCCACCACAATGTGTACCTTATTCTTGACAATCCCATATCAGGGCCACCAGCTCTTGTTACTGCTGCAGTGAAAGCTCTTTTGACTATGGAGGAGCCTATAACCCAGATGCACTCTGAAAGACCTAAACGATATCATTGTTTTAAATTTATCAGTTATTTTAACATTGGCACATGTATTATGATTGATAACACGCAGACCGCCACCGGCCTGCTCTTTTAATCATTTCTGCTGTTCCGCCTGCCAATGCCAGGTCTGTGGCCGCACCAATTCGCAGGGAGTGACCTCTGTATTTCAAATTCTGCATGTTTAAAACCTATAAACATTTCTGAAGTATTGCAGAAAACTGATACCGAGTGAGTGGGGCACCACTGAAGTGACAAAACAAAGGGCCCTTGATGTATGATCGGTGTGAAAGATATGTTCCCATGCTTGTGTAGGGACAAATACGGAGATTTCCCGCTTGCTTGTCAACTTTGATTGTTACATCTTTGTCTGTTTGATCAGTCTTAGAACAGCGGATATTTAGGGTTAGAGTCTCTGCCTTTGTGTCCAAATGAATATCAGCCCGGCTGATAACCTGATAATCAGGCTTTGCCCTAGATACCGCAAACTCTCCGACCCTAAGAAAGGCAAAATACCCCAAAGAAAAAGCAGTTGTGAATAAGGTTGACTCATACGTATTAGCCCAAACACTCGGCAACGCGCGAATAACTTTCTGCAAGATTTCTTTGGTGATAGGTAGTCTGCTGTCCGGGCTATGGTGAATACGTTTCATTCCCTGCATTAATTTGGAGACCACAAAATCTGATGTGTAATCCACTTGCCTTTCTAACTTACATCTGTACGAGATCGCGGATAAGTACGACCTTGCTGTAGAGTAAGTTAGACCTCGTATTGACAAATGAGCTATGTATGAAACAATGAACTGCAGCTGAGGAGGCCAAGCATTCTGGGTGTCTACTTGTGCACAAAATTGAAAATAAGAAGCTAAACCAGTTCTTTGGGTTGCATGTGAATTTTCTGAGAGTGCTGCTCGGAGGAGTCTGTCAACTTCAGGCTGGAGATCAGAGTATGGAACTCGACTGGGACCGGCTCTGGTGATAAGTTGGCTGATTGGGACACTTCTCTGAATCTGTCCCACTGTTTACGAGAAATTGCGTGGGCGGTTAAATTAACTTGACCAGCAACATGTACCGCTTTAAATGTTATGTTGTGAAACATTGCATTCAAAACAAAGGGCCTTACTAGTCCCATGACACGTCTAGATTTAGATGTTTGTCTGTTCAGGAATGCAACCAGGGCTTCGTTATCGATATTTAGCAGCACCTTCTTGTTTGATAACTTGCTACCCCATATCATAATAGCTAAAATGACTGGGACGAAAAGTTATACCACACATAACTTCCATCTCAGCCTAAGCAGCTGGCCATGGCTAAAATACCCACTCTTCCTGAAAAATTGCCCCACATCCTAATTCAGTAGACCTGGCACTGTCAGTATACAATTTCAGAACCGATTCAGACGACCAAACATCACTCGAAAAAACTACACTGTTCTGTTAAAGCGGTCCAGAAAATGTGACCACATCTGCATGTCGGAACGAAGTTCTCCGCCAGTTCGAATAAAATGGTACGGCTTACTCACTCGACTTGTGGCGTCATGAAAACGTCTAGTGAGTGCTCTACCTGGCCGAATGGCTTTGCAAAAGAAATTTAGTTTGCCCGTCAACGATTGCATTTCACGTAAGGTTACTTTCTTACGAGTTAAAAATTCACCCAAAAGGCTTGACAATTCCTCACGTTTTTTGGCAGGAATTCGCACAAACATTTGAACACTGTCAATTTCGAACCCTAGGAATGCGAGGGTCGTTGAAGGACTAAGTGTCTTTTCAGAAGCTGAAGGGACTCCTAATTCAAAACACAGTTTTTCAAATGTTGACATAATATTTTCACATATATTCGTACCTGCAGCTCCAGCAAAAATAAAATCATCTAGGTAGTGATCCATGGTGTTTTCATTTGTGGTATGTACCGTTAGCCAGTGTAAGAAAGATGAAAATATTTCAAAAACCCGACACGAAATGGCACAACCCATTGGCAAACATTTGTCGATGAAATAGTTACCCTGGAACTTCATGCCGAGTAAATCAAAATCTCCTGGATAAACGGGTAGTAACCTAAAGGCAGATTTGACATCCATTTTACCAATCAGTGCCCCACAACCTAACCCAGCTATCATTTCTAAAACCTTGTCAAATGAAGTGTAATTCACAGAACACATTTCTGGATCTATAAAATCATTAACACTGTCTGAAGATGGAAATGAAAGGTGAGTAATGATTTTGCATGCTGCACATTGAAATGGTCACCTCCACAGCGCATGCACAAATGCAAATATTGACAAGGATGCTTAAAACATGTGCCCTTCAAGTTGTAGTCATAGCCTGACTGCTGCCCTGCATGTAAGTATGAGAAACAGCTCTTGCGCTGTGATTAGAACCCATGTAAGGAGTTCGCGCAACTGTCTAAACGTAAGGTAAATGTTTTGTTGTTTCAGTTGCCTATTTCAGTTGTCTGTCATCTGAATGCGAGACTCCATAGGACTGGGTTACATCCTAACGGCCTTTGTGACTACTGTTCTATGGAGGAAACTGTATCTCATTATTTACTCCATTGCTTTAATTTTTCTAATAATAAATTTTACAGCAACGAGTAACCTAATAATTCTAATAATTTTACAGCAACTAGTAACCGCTGTGGGTGTAAAATGTCTTACTGTTGAAGCGTTACTAAGTCGGGTTGTGGCAGATTACATAATATCTACAGGGAGATTCTAATGTTTCGTGCCGATTTGAATAAATAAGTAGTATGTGTAAATCTCTCAGTTTTGGTGTAAATTATTCTCGCTTGGGGGCTGGCACACACCAACAGTTTTAATAATAATAATAATAATAATAATAATAATAATAATAATAATAAATGACTATTTTGAGAATGTGTACTGCTGTAGGCCTTCCCTCCGGGGCACAGCGGTATCACAGTCCCTCTGAGAATGTGTACTGCTGTAGGCCTTCCCTCCGGGGCACAGCGGTATCACAATCCCTCTGAGAATGTGTACTGCTGTAGGCCTTCACTCTGGGGCACTCAGCGGTATTACAGTCCCTCTGAGAATGTGTACTGCTGTAGGCCTTCCCTCTGGGGCACTCAGCGGTATTACAGTCCCTCTGAGAATGTGTACTGCTGTAGGCCTTCCCTCCGGGGCACAGCGGTATTACAGTCCCTCTGAGAATGTGTACTGCTGTAGGCCTTCCCTCCGGGGCACTCAGCGGTATTACAGTCCCTCTGAGAATGTGTACTGCTGTAGGCCTTCCCTCCGGGGCACAGCGGTATCACAGTCCCTCTGAGAATGTGTACTGCTGTAGGCCTTCCCTCCGGGGCACAGCGGTATCACAGTGCCTCTGAGAATGTGTATTGCTGTAGGCCTTCACTCTGGGGCACAGCGGTATCATAGTCCCTCTGAGAATGTGTACTGCTGTAGGCCTTCCCTCCGGGACACAGCGGTATTACAGTCCCTCTGAGAATGTGTACTGCTGTAGGCCTTCCCTCCGGGGCACAGCGGTATTACAGTCCCTCTGAGAATGTGTACTGCTGTAGGCCTTCCCTCCGGGGCACAGCGGTATTACAGTCCCTCTGAGAATGTGTACTGCTGTAGGCCTTCCCTCCGGGGCACAGCGGTATCACAGTCCCTCTGAGAATGTGTACTGCTGTAGGCCTTCCCTCCAGGGCACAGCGGTATCACAATCCCTCAGAGAATTGTACTGCTGTAGGCCTTCCCTCCGGGGCACTCAGCGGTATTACAGTCCCTCTGAGAATGTGTACTGCTGTAGGCCTTCCCTCCGGGGCACAGCGGTATCATAGTCCCTCTGAGAATGTGTACTGCCGTAGGCCTTCCCTCTGGGGCACTCAGCGGTATCACAGTCCCTCTGAGAATGTGTACTGCTGTAGGCCTTCCCTCCGGGGCACAGCGGTATCACAGTCCCTCTGAGAATGTGTACTGCTGTAGGCCTTCCCTCCGGGGCACTCAGCGGTATCACAGTCCCTCTGAGAATGTGTACTGCTGTAGGCCTTCCCTCCGGGGCACAGCGGTATCACAGTCCCTCTGAGAATGTGTACTGCTGTAGGCCTTCCCTCCGGGGCACAGCGGTATCACAGTCCCTCTGAGAATGTGTACTGCTGTAGGCTTTCCCTCCGAGGCACTCAGCGGTATCACAGTCCCTCTGAGAATGTGTACTTCTGTAGGCCTTCCCTCCGGGGCACTCAGCGGTATCACAGTCCCTCTGAGAATGTGTACTGCTGTAGGCCTTCCCTCCGGGGCACTCAGCGGTATCATAGTCTCTCTGAGAATGTGTACTGCTGTAGGCTTTCCCTCCGGGGCACTCAGCGGTATCACAGTCCCTCTGAGAATGTGTACTGCTGTGGGCTTTCCCTCCGGGGCACTCAGCGGTATTACAGTCCCTCTGAGAATGTGTACTACTGTAGGCCTTCCCTCCGGGGCACTCAGCGGTATCATAGACCACCTGAGAATGTGTACTGCTGTAGGCCTTCCCTCCGTGGCACTCAGCGGTATCACAGTCCCCTCTGAGAATGTGTACTACTGTAGGCTTTCCCTCCGGGGCACTCAGCGGTATCAAAGTCTCTCTGAGAATGTGTACTGCTGTAGGCCTTCCCTCCTTGGCACTCAGCGGTATCACAGTCCCTCTGAGAATGTGTACTACTGTAGGCCTTCCCTCCGGGGCACTCAGCGGTATCATAGACCACCTGAGAATGTGTACTGCTGTAGGCCTTCTTTCCGGGGCACTCAGCGGTATCACAGTGCCTCTGAGAATGTGTACTTCTGTAGGGCATGCCTCCGGGGCACTGAACGGTAATATAGTAATACAAATTATCTGTGACACTGCTTGATTCCCTATCTGGGGCACTGCTTGACCCCTTATCTGTGGCACTGCTTGACCCCTTATCTGTGGCACTGCTTGACCTCTTATCTGTGGCACTGCTTGACCCCTTATCTGTGGCACTGCTTGATTCCTTATCTGGGGCACTGCTTGGCCCCTTATCTGTGGCACTGCTTAATCCCTTATCTGTGACACTGTTTGACAGCTTACTGCTCAATAGCTCATCTTCCTGACCGCGGTAACACAAACAAATTAACTATGCAAGGTTTTTTCGTGGTGTGCTGAAGAAGTCATGTGTTAAATTGTGGAATGAACTGTTAATTAAAAATTATCAGTGGCACTGCTTGACCCCTTATCTGTGGCACTGCTTGGCCTCTTATCTGTGGCACTGCTTGATCCCTTATCTGTGGCACTGCTTGGCCCCTTATCATGTGTTACATTGTGGTATGAACTCTTAATTAAAAATTATCAGTGGCATTGCTTGACCCCTTATCTGTGGCACTGCTTGACCCCTTATCTGTGGCACTCCTTGATCCCTTATCAGCGGCACTGCTTGCCCCCTTATCTGTGGCACTGCTTGATCCCTTATCAGTGGCACTGCTTTGGCCCCTTATCTGTGGCACTGCTTGACCCCTTATCTGTGGCGCTGCTTGACCCCTTATCTGTGGCGCTGCTTGACCCCTTATCTGTGGCGCTGCTTGACCCCTTATCTGTGGCGCTGCTTAAGTTACTCTCCAATGGCTGATGTTCCTGACCACGTGAGTGCCAACAAATCAACCTCCGGTATACAAAGTCTTTCGTGGTGCACTGAAGAAAGCGTGTTAAATTGTGGAATGAACTCTGAATAACGTCTGCTATATGTGATGAACATTTGGACTCCGTGGACATACACATTAGTCAGGGGTTGTCTTCCACTTTACAGAACTTAAAGCAGAAAAATTACTCTCAAACAAACAAGGGCAGTGTTGCAGACTTCAAACCTGTATTTCCGATTGCGGTGACGTCACTTCCGATCTGAATGACTTTCGCTTCTCCTTGCTTTGGTACATAGGATGGTGTTACATATTTTACTATTTGTGAAGATCAAATCAATCATATGAACAATTGTCAAAACATTTTCCTGATCCTCTGGTCAAAAGAATTGTCTTCTACCATTTTTAGGAACTGTCATCACTGTGTATTTTCATGTTTCCCAGTCCCCAAAAACGGAAGAATTCTAAACCTGATCACTCTGTGACCGCCTTTCTAAACTAGTTCTATGTTTTGAATGGAGGGGTGGGTGGATGAGGTGGGCCTGTAGTCAAATGATTAACATTGCAAATAATGCCACAATGCGCCCGTTATAAGTTCAAAGCCAGCTCACATCCTGTCAAGTTCCTTCAAATCATAAAACCGGCCGCCGTCGTATAGGTGAAATATTGTTAAGTACGGGTTAAAACTCCAATCAGTTAAATGAATGTTTAGTGTTTCATAACTACAATAAGATTAGCAACTAGAAAAGTGAATCAGTCCTTAACCTGGATTCTGAAACTTCTAAGATGTGGACTTGTGTAGATTACACCCAGCACATTTACATATATACACAAATTTAAAAGCAGTTTTGGCTAAAATGATGTTTTTAGGTTTTAAGCAACAATAGGTGACTTCAGACAGGTCACGTGACCGTAAAAGCCATGTCACTTCAGATAGGTCACGCCACTTCAGATAGGTCACGTGACTTCAGATAGGTTACGTGGCTTCAGATAGGTCACGTCACCAGATTGGTAACGTGACTTTTGATAATTCGCGTCACTACATAGGTCACGTCACTTCAGATAGGCCATATCACTTCAGATAGGTGACCTCACTTCATATAAGTCACGTCACTTCAGACAGGTCACGTCACTTCAGAAAAGTCACGTCACTTCACATAGGTCACGTCATTTCACATAGGTCACGTCACTTCACTTAGATCAGGTCACTTCATATAGTTCACGTCATTCCAGATAGGTTTATTTTTATTTATTTATTTGATTGGTGTTTTACGCCATACTCAAGAATATTTCACTTATACGACGGCGTCCAGCATTGTGGTGGGAGGAAACCGGGCAGCGTTCCAGATAGGTCATGTACTTTATACTGCGGAGGTTGGTGGTTAGACACTTGTATAATGTTCGTTGTTTTAAAAACTTTCTACACCTATAAAATTAATCTGTTAAATTCAACAGAAGTCTGTATTCTGAGTGATGCTGGAATGTACTCTGTTATGGCAGCAGATTCTTCTGCTAAATGTAATATACATTCTATTAAGTCAACATCAGGTTCCATTAGATTAACAGGATATTATGCTGAATATTACACAATATTGTGCTATGATAACAGAATACATTCTAGTATTATTCAGACAAGAGACTTTCTGCTAAATTCAACAGTTCAATTGTAGTGTACCTTGTCAATATGTTGATATCAATATTCTATAGAAGAACTAGTTTAAACCTAGAACCCAAGGGTTGTGAAATGGGTCTATGGCTCCTCTTGTAAGAAATGACCAGTTGTCTTCCAGTACGATTTGTTGGTCTTCTCCACCCGTAAAGGGCTTACCAGTTATTCTGTCTCTAATAAAGGACTCAGCAGCAGTAATGACATCATTTTATCTCAGTCTTTTCTGCTCCAGCTCATGATGACATCACAGACAACGCATTGCACCAGAAAGTCATATTATGATATACTGTAAGATTGTAAACATTTTATCTAAAAAGGTTTTACAGCTAAAAGTCGTTACGATTTCTATTTGTTCGGTTGGATTAAGCACCAACTAAGTACAAAATATCTCCATTATTCCCTGCGGATGTCAAGGTCAAGGCAACATATCGTAATACAGGACATGTTTTGGTCCTTATATTGTTGTATCTCTACAGAACAAATGCAGCAGGGACAGAGAAAAGACATGTACAGTGTGTCATCCATTCTCAATCTTTTTCAGAGTTATATCCAAATGTTCATCACATATAGAAAACGTCATAAACAGTCCATTGCACAATTAACCACGAAAAACTTTGTATACCGGAAGCTAATTTGTTGGCGTTCACGCGGCAATCAGCTATTGTGCAGTAATTTAAGGAGTCAAGCAGTGCCACACATTAACTTTCTTAGAAGGACCGTGACACCATTGAGTGTCCAGGAGAGCAAGACCTACCTCACTTCAAAATACACTTTAAAAGTTTGAAGTTGATCGAGTGAAAGTGGGTGGAGAAAATCGAAGGACATATACATAGGCCTGCCAGTAAAGATTCTTTCCTACAAGTATAGATGTATGTACATGAAGATTGCCCAGAATTTACGACTTGCCTTAACATTCTAGACTAAATTAATTATTAGCAGGTCTTGCAGTAAAATTTCATTTTATGGCAACCTGCCTGATGCGACAGGCAATTTTTTTTTTACCTTCCCAAACAGTCCTTGTCCTATACACGCCAACTGGCGTCTTCGGGCCAAAGCCTGATGCGGTTTTGATGTAAGCCTATATTAGAAGAGAACAATTTGTTATTTGTGATTTAATTATTATCAGTGTACATTTTAAACCAGAAGCGTTTCTGTGATATTTTATCAGATGTTCTCGCGATCGTGGATTTCACTGCATTAACTTCTCTCTTCAGAAATCACGGAAACATGTATCCCTCGGAAAATGGACCGTGCAAGATGCGTTAATATAACATACTCAGCTGGCGATCCGTAAGGGCGATATTTGGAAAATTTCGTGCAAGACAGTAGCGGAACTTTCAGGATATTAACCCAAATTACCATTTCTTAGGCCTTGCCACATCTTTGTCATGGTAAACACTAGAGAATGTCACAAATAGAAATATCACAGTAGACATTCTCCACGACTGCGGGTAGTGGTACATGAGCTTTTGCTTGTAGCCTTCAGTTTCTGAAAACCAACACGCTGTGGAGAACGTTGCACACATAAACCGCGGTGAGGTCCACTTTCGATACTGACAACTTTGAATCTTGCTAGTAAGCTGTATGTTTCAAGAATCTAGGCGTACACACAAATTTTCCGGCGTATTCAGTACATCATTTTAGAAGCATATCATCTACTTTTAAGCACTTTCACGACTGCACACCCATTGTCTGTAGCACTGCATGGTGTCAAGGTCAAATGACACAACCGAAGTATGATAAGGTCCACCTTATTCTTCATTTTCACCATTTTGATGACTGCCTAAGGGCTTCATTGCCGTAAGGTAGGCCTAAATATTGGAAGAGGTTTATATTCTGAAGATTACTGCGGGTAAGTTAGGGAAAATTACGTGAAAGCGTAAGTGTTTAACATTCTGAAGGAACATAAGTTGGTTATTTGAGGCAAGTCAGGGAAAATTCCATAAAAAACGTAAGTGTACTATATTCTGAAGGTACATAAGTTGGTTATTGGGCAAGTGAAGAAAAATTAGGTGAAAGAGTAAGTGTTTTATATTCTGCAGGTACATAAGTTGGTTAGTAGAGGTAAGTTGCGGAAAATTACGTGAAAGCGTAAGTGTTTAATATTCTGAAGGTACAAAACCTGGTTATTAGGCGCAAGTTACTGAAAATTAGGTTTGTATCGATTGTTTATGATTTATGATTCTTCTGTTGTGTATAGACTCTGTAACATGTTAACCTGTACAAAAACAAACAGTTAACCTGTACGAAAACATACAGTTAACCTGTACGAAAACATACAGTTAACCTGTACAAAAACATACAGTTAACCTGTACGAAAACATACAGTTAACCTGTACGAAAACATAGTTAACCTGTACAAAAACATACAGTTAACCTGTACAAAAACATACAGTTAACCTGTACAAAAACATAGTTAACCTGTACAAAAACATACAGTTAACCTGTACGAAAACATACAGTTAACCTGTACGAAAACATACAGTAGAATAATCTTCTAAAATGAATAATTATCCACATTAAAAATTATACAACCAAAGGTTTATTTATTTATTTTATTTCGTGGTTTTTCACTCAGTACTCAACAATATTTTACTTATACGACCGCGGCCTGTATTATGGTAGTCAGTTGTCTGTAAAATCAGTACTCGCGATCAAAATTGCCTTTAGTCGTAAGATCCTAAGCTCTACATTGCTCTCCTGTGCATTGGAATGTCAGCTCACATAGCCTTCTTCCAGAAGAAATCTCTCCACAGCAGTATTCCAACATCGTTAATGATTTCAGCTCATTAAAACGCCATGCCGAAGACACCAGTCACAATGCCGACAAGTTGACAGAACGTGTCGAATATCTGACCGACAGGTGGGACACATGAAGCACAATACCGAAATATTCACAGTGTTACCTGACTGTCAACCCACTGCTAAAACACCAGGCACATTCGCTGAAATTCCATGCCGAAATCATAAGAAATGACAGAACCCTGTGTATGTTTTGGAATGATTTCTTACAGTTTATTCTGTAAGACCATCCATTCAACTTTGAAATTTTACATTGTCTTTATATACTGAGCAATTCCTTTGTGGTATTCAAGTTCCTCTGTCATGACCAAAGGTAAACCACCCAGGACCATCGAGTCGTAGTTATTTTGCTTGCCTTTTTTGAATCCAAACTTTTCAAAAATTCGCCCAGAAAACTGGCTGGAAGCCTCAGCAATGACTAGTCGGATGTTTTTGTCTTGAATTAGGTTGAGTGTACCATCAACCAGTCTAGACGCAATCCCCTGCTTCTGGTACTTCTCCGCCACCCCAAGCCCTCGAAAACTCGCGTATCTATCCACGCCATACTTCTCAAAGATATTTTCACCGGCGTGAACGCTGCCTAGACCTTCGAAAAGCCTTGCCAGTCTTCTCGTTTTTGGATCATCCAGGGAAAACGGCATGACATCTGGTTTGTCCTTGTAGACTATGGCGGCAAATCTGATACCAATTATTTCCCCTGTTTTGGTGTCAATGGCTACCATGGAGACACCATCGCTTAGGAATGACGGGAAGGCTTCATTCAGCCATAAGTTTCCATCCACTTCTGCATCTAGATTCACTGCTCGGCTCAAAGGATCCAATCGGAAAAACTCCTGACAGACAAACTTCCGGGCTCCGCCTTCGTCATTCTCTTGAAGCTTTCGGATTTGAACGTTCGCCATAGCGCTGCAAACACATAATATATTCTAAAAGTAAAAAAAAAAAAACAAACAAACACACGGAGTACAACCGGTAACAGAGCTGATAACTTTACTGCATTCATTTTAACTATTTGGGCGAATGTTTAAAAAATAGCAACTTATAGGCTCCCTATCATGAGGCTTTAAGCAGAATTAGGCAAAAACTATGCAGTGTTGTTAACTGCAATTTACAGTACTAGAGGTAACAGGTTTTCTGTAGAGGGTATTCCTTTGTACAAACCCATCAAACGTACAAACCCATCAAACGTACAAATCCATCAAACGTACAAACTCATCAAACGTACAAATCCATCAAACGTACAAATCCATCAAACGTACAAATCCATCAAACGTAGAAACCCATCAAACGTACAAATCCATCAAACGTACAAACCCATCAAACGTACAAACGCATCAAACGTACAAATCCATCAAACGTACAAACCCATCAAACGTACAAATCCATCAAACCTACAAATCCATCAAACCTACAAACCCATCAAACCTACAAACCCATCAAACCTACAAACCCATCAAACGTACAAACTCATCAAACGTACAAACCCATCAAAAGTACAAACCCATCAAACGTACAAACCCATCAAAACCCATCAAACGTACAAACCCATCAAAACCCATCAAACGTACAAACCCATCAAACGTACAAACCCATCAAACGTACAAATCCATCATACGTACAAACTCATCAATACGAACAAGGGGAGACAAAAACCAGCGCTTATGTCAGTGGTTTGGTATCGTTTTATAAATTCCTGAATCCTGATCCTGGTCACCACTAAAATTTAATGGTCTGGTCCCTAGGGCATTGCCAAATCGCGCACAAAATTTAATGGGCTGGTCCTTAGGGTAGTGACAAACCGTGCATAAAATATAGTGGACTGGTCCCTAGAGCGTTGCTAAACCGTGCACAAAATGCAATGGGCTGATCCCTAGAGCAATGCTAAACCTTGCACAAAATATAATGGACTGGTCCTTAGGGTATTGCCAAATTGTGCACAAAATATAAGGAACTGTCCTTTAGGGTATTTCAAAACATAATGGTGTATAAAACATAATGGCATGGTCCTTAGGGTATTGCCCAAACGTGCACAAAATTATATGGAATTCTCCTGAGGGTAAGGTCAACCCGTGAAGAAAATATAATGGACTGGCCCTTAGGGTATTGCCAAGCCGTTGAGAAAAATTCATCCAAATCTCTTACATATGTTCTTTTTTTCTCATAAAATTGCTGAGTTTGTGGTCTTGGGTTCCCCCCGGGCTCTGCCTTGATTCCTCTGACGCCATCGCCAGACGTTGGCACGATGACGCAAAGCAATGGCACGATGGCGTGAAGCGATGGTACCATTGCACGAAGCGATGGCATGATGACATGAAGCGATGGCAAGAGTGCACGAAGCGATAATACGATGACATAAAGCGATGGCACGATGGCACGAACGATGGTACAATCACAGGAAGCGATGATGGCACGATGATGTGAAGCGTTGGCACATTGGCACGAAAACCATGGTACGATGGCACGAAGCGATGACACGTTGGCATGAAGCGATGGCACGATGATGCGAAGCGATGGCACGACTGAGCGAAGCGATGATAACATGGTATGAATCGATGACACGATGATGCGAAGCGATGACACAGTGGCACGAAGCTATGGTACGATGGCACGAAGTGAGGACACGATGATGTGAGGCGATGGCACGATGGCACGAAACGATGATACGTTTGTGAGAAGCGATGGTACAATGGCACGAAGGAATGCTGGTTTCGTGCACGGTGCCATCGTGCGATCGGTTTTAAGACAAATGACTTGGTCATTATGGTAGATACGTGTACATTTTATTACTACAGTATGTTTCTTTAAATCAGTCGTCTATAGTCTGCTATCCGTAAAATTAGTCGCTACCAAGATTGCCTTTCATTAGTGACATGTAACTCAACAAGCTAAATTAACATAGACTTGTGAATAGAGCTGGTGTTGTTAAATGTCAGTGATTATAGGGAACTATGGTAACTAGTATGACTGATTTTACAGACAACTCAATTATATGCCAATGGCTAAAAGAAATAGACTATAGTTCCCCTTCCTGTGTGTATACGCTTAAGGATAAACGCTCGACGCTAAACAAATCCATGTGGGTACGTATAAAAACATTTTCGACAAGTATAAGTTGGGGGAAATAAAAATAAAAACCGCAATGCACTGCTTTGGAAACGTGAGTATTCTTCGGAGGGCGATGGCACGAAGCGAAGACACGATAGCACAAAGCGATTACACGATGACATCATACCATCGCTTCGCATCATCGTGCCACTGTTTCGTACCATCGCGAGTCGATGGAGCGATGGTACGATGACGGCGTTATCCGGCTTCCATACTTAATATTATAGGCCTATCTCATCATTCTTTACTGGGTCAGCTTGACGATATAGGCGCTATAACTTTGTGCGTAGCAACTACTATGCAGTGCTATAAAGAAGAGTAGGTCAAACCTGTATACGAATACAGCAGTGTGGCGTAACTACATGACAGTCCTGTAAATGTCAACACCGCTTATAAGCAGAGTGACCCATATAAACCTCGGTGATTTCAGATTTTTTTATCTCTCCTACAAGTTTATTCACGACACATGTATGGGATATCGTTATGATAATTGACCATTTTATTGAATGTATCACGTCAACATAGATGCTTTGTTTACTTAGGTATGATACTGCGTAATTACTTGAGATTTACACACCCGCCTAGGTTGGTCTAACGGATGATATACTTACATCTGCTCTCAGCAAGGTTCTTCGTCGTACTGTGTCGCCGTAATTATAGTTTAAAGACGGAACTATACAGTACTACACCTATGTGCGTGTACAAGTCGCTGTTACATCGCTTCTACCAACAGGCGCTCCCGTTAAGGCAGCTTCGCGCTATGTCACGACTGTGCTAGAACCCCACAGGCTTTCCTCAGTTTGTCTCTCCAATGCGCATGTCATTGGCTGGGGTTCTATCCGGCGATGAAATACCCATGCAGGAGAGGTGGTAAAGGTCGTTAAAGGAACCAATGACGTTTGGCTAGCTTAAATGGTTACAGTAAACAGTCATACTACAGCGCTGCCTCGCTATAATATCATTTATTTTTTTTGTTTTATTTGTTTTTATGCCGTACTCAAGGATATTTCACCCACAGTATTACGGTGAGAGGAAACCGGACAAACCCCGGGGAAAATTACGGACAGGACACAACCAGTTCCAATATTACAGACATGACACCACAGCCAGCTCCAGTATTACGGAAATGACACTCCAACTAATTCCAGTATTACGGACATGACACCTCAACCAGTTATAGTATTGCGGACATGAGACCCCAACCAGTTCCAGTATTACGGACATGACACTCAAACCAGTTACATCATTACGAGCATGACACACAAACCAGATACAATATTAAGGGCATGATATTCCAGCCAATACAAAAATCACAGACAATTCACCCAGACCAGTTCCAATATTACAGACATGACATCTAAACCAGTCACAACATCACGGCCATGACACACAAACCTGTTCCAATATTACAGACAGGACATCTAAACCAGTCACAACAAAACGGCCATGACACACAAACCAGTTCCAATATTACAGACATGACACCTAAACCAGTCACAGAATTACAGGCCAGTTTCAGAATTACTGATATAACACCCAACCAATTCCAATAGTACGGACAACCAGGTTTAGTAGTCCAGGCATGGAACTCAAGTCAGTTACAGTATTACGAACATGACCCACCAACCAGGTCCACAATTACGAGCTTGACACTCTAACCCGCTACAGTAATGCGAACACAACTCCTAAAACTGGTACAATAAAACAGACATCACTCCCAAACCAGTTTCAGCATTACTGATATAAAACCCAACCAATTCCAATAGAACGGACATGTCACGACAACCAGGTCCAGTAGTCCAGGCAGGGAACTCAAGTCAGTTACAGTATTACCGACATGACACACCAATCAGTTACAGTATTATGATCCTGACAAACCAACTAGTTCCACTATCACGGACAGGACAAACCAACCAGTTACACTATTACGGACAGGACAAACCAACCAGTTACACTGTTGCGGACAGGAAAGAACAAACAAGATATACTGTTACCAACATGACACACCAATCAGTTACAATGTTACGGATATGACACATCAACCAGCTACAGTATTACGATCTTCACAAACTAACCAGTTCCACTATTACGGACAAGACTCACCAACCAGTTAGAGTATTACAGACACGATAAACCAACCAGTCACAACATTATGGACATGACACCCGAAAAGTTACAGTATAACGGACACGACACGCCAACAAGTTACAGTAGTACTGACATGACACCCAAACCAGTTCCAGTAATACGGGCATAACACATTCAGCTAAGCCTGCTCCTGCTGAGCACCGTTGACCTTCCAGTCTCACAACTGTGTGACGGTATTCCAGCTCAGCGATACTTGACCTTGCTAAAATGCCTGAATTAAAGACACACGTCTCAAAGTGGCCTGGACAATTCATCCATGCCGCAGTGCCTCAGTGAAACACCGGCTACGATGACAAACAATACTGATGTTCTACTGTTATAACTGTGACTTCAACTAGAGCTCATCCTGGCCTCCTTACCGGTCGTGAGTGGGAATGTCTGCCAGTAACTTTACAGCTCTTTAACACATAAGCTGCCGACAATGCCGACATGTTCAAAATCTTGCTCTAAACTAAAAGGCCATGCCGAATACATCAAGCATGAAGTCTAAATCTATACAGCCTTGACCTAAACGAAACGACATGCTGAGGACATCAGGTATATGGTGAAATATTTACAATCTTGGCCTAAACGAAACATCATGCCGAGGACATCAAACCGACAAAAGACAGTGTACTTTTGGAATTGTTTTGTATTCTTGTGTCAAACAGCTTATTCCGGAAGACTGAAGCATCCACCGATTATGGATCTTTTTACAGAGTCTTTATATACTGAACAACTCCTTTGTGGTATTCAAGTTCCTTCGTCATAACCAAACCTTCTCCGCCAAGAACCATGGAGTCGTAGTTACTCTGGTTGCCTTTCTTGAATCCAAACCTCTCAAAAATCCGCCCTGACAAAAGACCCGTAGATTCTGTAGTCACCAGTCGGATGTTTTTTTCTCGGATCAGGCAAAGCGTTTCTGCTACTATCATGGCCCCAATCCCCTGTCTCTGGTATTTCTCAGCCGTGCCAAGCGCAGCAATATTGACGAATCTATCTACACCGTATTTCTCAAACAAATTTTCACCAGCATATACGCTCGTCAGACCCTGGTAAACCAATGCCAGTTTTCTGGTTTTTGGGTCGTCTTCTGAAAAGGACAAGGCCGGTGGATCGTCTTTGCAGACGACGACCGCAAATCCGAACCCGATTACCTCCCCTGTTTCTGTGTCAACGGCTACCATGGATACTTCATCGCTGACCAGGGAAGGGAAGGCTTTGTTGAACCACAATTTTCCGTCCAAGCTGGGATCCAGATTCAGAGCTTGGCATAAAGGTTCCAGCCTAATGAAGTTCTCGCAGAAAACCTTGCAAACTCTTTCTCCGTCACTCTGTTGAAGTTTGCGAATTTCAATGTTCGTCATGACTCTGTGTCCATATAAAATGAGAAAAAAAAAACCGGAAAAAATTAAACAACAACAAAAGAAGAAAACCAAGATAAAAAATAAAGGAAAAAGATTAAGTTCGCAATTATGAACAGCGCAAAGTGATACTGATCCATACAAAATTATCTAAATTTATCATTGGCCGCCAAGCAATCGTGAAGGACATACATGGAGCAAACACATCCGACAGGAGACGTTTTCTAGCCTTCATGTAAATCACAGGCTATCCAATAACAACAAGGAAGATGATGTGGTCTTCATTTAACAGCAATTGTTTTTTTGTTGGGAAATTTTTAATGTTTTATATACTCTCTTTACCCCTAACCCACCCCCCCCCCCCGTCCCAAAATCAAAAACAAACGTGAAGAAGTGCCGCACGACCGTGTTCCCATATGTTGTGACGAACGCCAATTGGTGTCATCTCTTTTGTTGCTTATTTTATGGTTACTGGTACCAAGATTCTCACTTTCATTGTGTAATTTGGGAGAAAATGACAGCATATTACATTAGTTATCCTACGTTGGGCCTCTCATTAATGCTGTCGCTTAGAGTTCAAGTCCAGCTCATGCTAGCCTTCTCCCCGGCCGTACGTGGGAAGGTGTTGCAGCAATTTGCATATAGTGGTGGGTTTCTCCCGGGCTCTACCCAGTTTCCTTCCCACCATAATGCTGGCCGTCGTATAAATGAAATATTCTTGACTACGGCGTACAATGCCAATCAAATAAACAATAAATCCTACGTTGAACTAACCTATATTGATGATGGTGAAGTTCACATATGTGTTTCTCCTTTAGGACCCTTTGCACAAATAAACATTCGGAAAATAAGTGGGTTTGAAATTAATTACAGTACTAATTGAAATGAAAAACACTAAGAGCATGCCTTTTACTTTTCTTAACACCTATCACATGGCATAAAATCAAGTGACTGACTGGATTATCTCCCCCTGGTTTGCACCTGTGGGTATGTGGAGGCATATATTTCTCTAAAATTAATATTTAACAAAGTGGTGTATTGGTTTGGAAATAGACATGGTTGGTTGTCCGTGAATTCTCTGTTACTGACAAATGAGAATGGATGCCAATAGAAATCAGATGAGAAATTGTTCGATTTGCATGCACAATGCATACTGCTCAATATAATCCATTAGAAAGGGCTTTAAATCCTAAGAAATATTTATTGTATTTTACTGATATTTGACATGGGCATAACCCAATATATCTTCTGCATAATGCAACATTATAGGTTATTCGGGAAATGAAGGCATTATATAGGTGGTACGAAATGCGTCCTCAGTCAAACAAATGCTCCGTGTTTTATACGAAAGGAATTGCACATATTTATGAAATTTGGAATACATATTGTTTAGTTCATGGGCCATCTAAATGAGGGACTTCGTTGGTGAGAATTGAGCCGTATATATCGTGGGCAGCCCTGATGAGTAGTGGTACCAGCAGATGAAAACTTCCAAGTGAAGACAAAAGGCAGAAAATATCTTTATTCAATGCACTGTTCCTGACTGCTCAGAGGTCATCCATTGTCATTTTACCATTCACAACGAATAACACTCCCTGGTTTTTGAGACACTGACAAAAAACAATGTCGTTTACTTTCCTTCTCAACTGGTTTTATTCAAAGCCGTCAAGTGACATGTGTTCCAACATGGCGGCAGCCCTTGCCTGACCCACTATCTGATGTACGTCAGATAGCACCAGGTGAATATGACGGAAGCCGCAGGCCGAGGTCATTGCAACTTGGCAGAGTCTAACCAAGGTTTCAGGATGTTATACCATGTCACCTGACCAGTGTCACAACTGCACGATGAGTCGCTGTAGTTACAAGAATGAACACAAGTTGAACTGCTACATCGTGACGATAAGCTAATATTGTTTAGTTTTGGAACTCTTCTGTGTATGGAAGTAGGTTTTGTTCGCTAGCCGCTCGATACGAGTGATTCTCACCGCAAACAATTCATCTCATTTCCTGTAATTTTCTATTAGGATGCGGCATCATATTGTATAGCAATTGGTGTTTTAAAGCAGATGTATATTCTAACACGACATTCATTTCCTTTAACGTAAATTGTCTATATAGCTTTACTCACTGAGCTCTACAACAACGACACTTATTTATCGTTCATTTTAATGTACGTCAATGTTGCTAGCAAATTGGACTGTTAGTGTTTTATGATGTTTCCGATTATTAGGTTTGATAAAGGTCAGTAAGACATATGTTCATATAATTTCCATAGTCATACACCGCGGGTATGTGGATACATTTTCGGCCGTATAAATATTCATTGTTTGTGGTGCAAATTGTAGAAGGCCTAGTAAGCTGCGTGAACGAACTATTGCAAACCGAATGGTACATGTAATTTCTGATATCTCTACCCTTCATAATGTTTTTAATGCTTACGTTTTCAACCGTAAATTTTCACCCTAATTAATGTGTTGGGAACAGTAGAAGGTCTTCAGCCAAAATAAAACTGAACATGTTGTCACCCACTGGAGGCCTATCCGTGTGCTGATTTAAAAGGAGGACCCGGGGTTAGCTTACTGCTATATTCCCTTGGTGTCACGCAGCATACATGTCCAAGTGTAACATTCACTACTGTACTACGTCATTGTACCCGGCAGTATACACTGTACATAGAGGTCAAGTGGTAGCTGGCCTGCTGAAAGCACGTTGAAGCTTTTAGAGTAAGTGTCAAATGTAACCTATGTTAACTGGTAACACATGTCTAATGCTTGCCTGAGTTCAAGAGTTCACAAACTCCTACCATACCATCTCCCCTCTATACAAGGAAAAACAATCATTCTGTAGTCACATATGAGAGCCAAGTACACATGTAAGTGCATTTCTATAGTATGATGCTGACACAGGGATCAGTGTGATACTGATATGTAAATATATGCTATATAAGGTATAAGTTTTAATATATATATATATATATATATATATATATATATATATATATATATATATATATATATAAACCTTATAGCATATATTTACATAATTTAATTTAAGTTTTAATTACGGATTTATACGGATTTTTTGTAAAAAAAATTCGGCAGGTTCTATTTTGGAGATACACACACCCGCCTGGGTTGGTCTAACGGATGATATACTTACATCTGCTCTCAGCAAGGTTCTTCGCCGTCCTTGTGTGCGCCGTACTTATAGTTTAAAGAAAGGAACTATACAGTACTACACTTATGTGCGTGTACAAGTCGCTGTTATAGTGCTTCTACAAACAGGCACTCCCGCTAAGGCAGCTTCGCGCTATGTCACGACTGTGCTAGAACCCAACAGGTTTTCCTCAGTTTGTCTCTCCAACGCGCATGTCATTGGCTGGGGTTCTATCCGGCGATGAAATACCCATGCAGGAGAGGTGGTAAAGGTCGTTAAAGGAACCAATGACGTTTGGCTAGCTTAAATGGTTACAGTAAACAGTCATACTTCAGCGCTGCCTCGTTATAATATCATTTATTTTTTTTGTTTTATTTGTTTTTATACCGTACTCAAGGATATTTCACCCACAGTATTACGGTGAGAGGAAACCGGACAAACCCCGGGGAAAATTACGGACAGGACACAACCAGTTCCAATATTACAGACATGATACCACAACCAGCTCCAGTATTACGGAAATGACACTCCAACTAATTCCAGTATTACGGACATGACACCTCAACCAGCTATACTATTGCGGACATGAGACCCCAACCAGTTCCAGTATTACGGACATGACACTCAAACCAGTTACATCATTACGAGCATGACACACAAACCAGATACAATATTAAGGGCATGATATTCCAGCCAATACAAAAATCACAGACAATTCACCCAGCCCAGTTCCAATATTACAGACAGGACATCTAAACCAATCACAACATCACGGCCATGACACACAAACCAGTTCCAATATTACAGACATGACACCTAAACCAGTCACAGAATTACAGGCCAGTTTCAGAATTACTGATATAACACCCAACCAATTCCAATAGTACGGACAACCAGGTTTAGTAGTCCAGGCATGGAACTCAAGTCAGTTACAGTATTACGAACATGACCCACCAACCAGGTCCACAATTACGAGCTTAACACTCTAACCCGCTACAGTAATGCGAACACAACTCCTAAAACTGGTACAATAAAACAGACATCACTCCCAAACCAGTTTCAGCATTACTGATATAACACCCAACCAATTCCAACAGAACGGACATGTCACGACAACCATTTCCAGTAGTCCAGGCAGGGAACTCAAGTCAGTTACAGTATTACCGACATGACACACCGATCAGTTACAGTATTATGATCCTGACAAACCAACCAGTTCCACTATCACGGACAGGACATACCAACCAGTTACACTATTACGGACAGGACAAACCAACCAGTTACACTGTTACGGACAGGACAAACCAACCAGTTACACTATTACGGACAGGACGAACCAACCAGTTCCACTATCACGGACAGGACAAACCAACCAGCTACACTATTACGGACAGGACAAACCAACCAGTTACACTATTACGGACAGGACAAACCAACCAGTTACACTATTACGGACAGGACAAACCAACCAGTTACACTGTTACGGACAGGACAAACCAACCAGTTACACTATTACGGAGAGGACAAACCAACCAGTTCCACTATTACGGACAGGACAAACCAACCAGTTACACTGTTACGGACAGGACAAACCAACCAGTTACACTATTACGGACAGGACAAACCAACCAGTTACACTGTTACGGACAGGACAAACCAACCAGTTACACTATTACGGACAGGACAAACCAACCAGTTACACTGTTACGGACAGGACAAACCAACCAGTTACACTGTTACGGACAGGACAAACCAACCAGTTACACTATTACGGACAGGAAAGAACAAACAAGATATAATGTTACCAACATGACACACCAATCAGTTACAATGTTACGGATATTACACATCAACCAGCTACAGTATCACGATCCTCACAAACTAACCAGTTCCACTATTACGGACAAGACTCACCAACCAGTTAGAGTATTGCAGACACGATAAACCAACCAGTCACAACATTATGGACATGACACCCGAAAAGTTACAGTATAACGGACACGACACGCCAACAAGTTACAGTGGTACTGACATGACACCCAAACCAGTTCCAGTAATACGGGCATAACACATTCAGCTAAGCCTGCTCCTGCTGAGCACCGTTGACCTTCCAGTCTCACAACTGTGTGACGGTATTCCAGCTCAGCGATACTTGACCTTGCTAAATGCCTGAATTAAAGACACACGTCTCAAAGTGGCCTGGACAATTCATCCATGCCGCAGTGCCTCAGTGAAACACCGGCTACGATGACAAACAATACTGATGTTCTACTGTTATAACTGTGACTTCAACTCGAGCTCATGCTGGCCTCCTTACCGGTCGTGAGTGGGAATGTCTGCCAGTAACTTTACAGCTCTTTAACACATAAGCTGCCGACAATGCCGACATGTTCAAAATCTTGCTCTAAACTAAAAGGCCATGCCGAATACATCAAGCATGAAGTCTAAATATATACAGCCTTGACCTAAACGAAACGACATGCTGAGGACATCAAGTATATGGTGAAATATTTACAATCTTGGCCTAAACGAAACGTCATGCCGAGGACATCAAACCGACAAAAGACAGTGTACTTTTGGAATTGTTTTGTATTCTTGTGTCAAACAGCTTATTCCGGAAGACTGAAGCATCCACTGATTATGGATCTTTTTACAGAGTCTTTATATACTGAACAACTCCTCTGTGGTATTGAAGTTCCTTCGTCATAACCAAACCTTCTCCGCCAAGAACCATGGAGTCGTAAGTTATTCTGGTTGCCTTTCTTGAATCCAAACCTCTCAAAAATCCGCCCTGACAAATGACTCGTAGATTCTGTAGTCACCAGTCGGATGTTTTTTTCTCGGATCAGGCAAAGCGTTTCTGCTACTATCATGGCCCCAATCCCCTGTCTCTGGTATTTCTCAGCCGTGCCAAGCGCAGCAATATTGACGAATCTATCTACACCGTATTTCTCAAACAAATTTTCACCAGCATATACGCTCGTCAGACCCTGGTAAACCAATGCCAGTTTTCTGGTTTTTGGGTCGTCTTCGGAAAAGGACAAGGCCGGTGGATCGTCTTTGCAGACGACGACCGCAAATCCGAACCCGATTACCTCCCCTGTTTCTGTGTCAACGGCTACCATGGATACGTCATCGCTGACCAGGGAAGGGAAGGCTTTGTTGAACCACAATTTTCCGTCCAAGCTGGGATCCAGATTCAGAGCTCGGCTTAAAGGTTCCAGCCTAATGAAGTTCTCACAGAAAACCTTGCAAACTCTTTCTCCGTCACTCTGTTGAAGTTTGCGAATTTCAATGTTCGTCATGACTCTGTGTCCATAAAAAATGAGAAAAAAAAACGGAAAAAAAATTAAACAACAACAAAAGAAGAAAACCAAGATAAAAAATAAAGGAAAAAGATTAAGTTCGCAATTATGAACAGCGCAAAGTGATACTGATCCATACAAAATTATCTAAAACATTGGCCGCCAAGCAATCGTGAAGGGACATACATGGAGCAACACATCCGACAGGAGACGTTTTCTAGCCTTCATGTAAATCACAGGCTATCCAATAACAACAAGAAAGATGATGTGGCCTTCATTTAACAGCAATTTTTTTTTTGTTGGGAAATTTTTAATGTTTTATATACTCTCTATACCCCTACCCCCCCCCCCCCACCCCGTCCCAAAATCAAAAACAAACGTGAAGAAGTGCCGCACGACCGTGTTCCCATATGTTGTGACGAACGCCAATTGGTGTCATCTCTTTTGTTGCTTATTTTATGGTTACTGGTACCAAGATTCTCACTTTCATTGTGTAATTTGGGAGAAAATGACAGCATATTACATTAGTTATCCTACGTTGGGCCTCTCATTAATGCTGTCGCTTAGAGTTCAAGTCCAGCTCATGCTAGCCTTCTCCCCGGCCGTACGTGGGAAGGTGTTGCAGCAATTTGCATATAGTGGTGGGTTTCTCCCGGGCTCTACCCAGTTTCCTTCCCACCATAATGCTGGCCGTCGTATAAATGAAATATTCTTGACTACGGCGTACAATGCCAATCAAATAAACAATAAATCCTACGTTGAACTAACCTATATTGATGATGGTGAAGTTCACATATGTGTTTCTCCTTTAGGACCCTTTGCACAAATAAACATTCGGAAAATAAGTGGGTTTGAAATTAATTACAGTACTAACTGAAATGAAAAACACTAAGAGCATGCCTTTTACTTTTCTTAACACCTATCACATGGCATAAAATCAAGTGACTGACTGGATTATCTCCCCCTGGTTTGCACCTGTGGGTATGTGGAGGCATATATTTCTCTAAAATTAATATTTAACAAAGTGATGTATTGGTTTGGAAATAGACATGGTTGGTTGTCCGTGAATTCTCCTGTTACTGACAAATGAGAATGGATGCCAATAGAAATCAGACGAGAAATTGTTCGATTTGCATGCACAATGCATACTGCTCAATATAATCCATTAGAAAGGGCTTTAAATCCTAAGAAATATTTATTGTATTTTACTGATATTTGACATGGGCATAACCCAATATATCCCTTCTGCATAATGCAACATTATAGGTTATTCGGGAAATGAAGGCATTATATAGGTGGTACGAAATGCCTCCTCAGTCAAACAAATGCTCCGTGTTTTATACGAAAGGAATTGCACATATTTATGAAATTTGGAATACATATTGTTTAGTTCATGGGCCATCTAAATGAGGGACTTCGTTGGTGAGAATTGAGCCGTATATATCGTGGGCAGCCCTAATGAGTAGTGGTACCAGCAGATGAAAACTTCCAAGTGAAGACAAAAGGCAGAAAATATCTTTATTCAATGCTCTTGCTCAGAGGTTATCCATTGTCATTATACCATTCACAACGAATAACTCTCCCTGATTTTTGAGACACTGACAAAAAACAATGTCGTTTACTTTCCTTCTCAACTGGCTTTATTCAAAGCCGTCAAGTGACATGTCTTCCAACATGGGGGCAGCCCTTGCCTGACCCACTATCTGATGTACGTCAGATACCACCAGGTGAATATGACGGAAGCCGCAGGCCGAGGTCATTGCAACTTGGCAGAGTCTAACCAAGGTTTCAGGATGTTATACCATGTCACCTGACCAGTGTCACAACTGCACGATGAGTCGCTGTAGTTACAAGAATGAACACAAGTTGAACTGCTACATCGTGACGATAAGCTAATATTGTTTAGTTTTGGAACTCTTCTGTGTATGGAGGTAGGTTTTGTTCGCTAGCCGCTCGATACGAGTCATTCTCACCACAAACAATTCATCTCATTTCCTGTAATTTTCTATTAGGATGCGGCATCATATTGTATAAGCAATTGGTGTTTTAAAACAGATATATATTCTAACACGACATTCATTTCCTTAACGTAAATTGTCTATATAGCTTTACTCACTGAGCTCTACAACAACGACACTTATTATCGTTTCATTTTAATGTACGTCGACGTTGCCAACAAATTGAACTATTAGTGTTTTATGATGTTTCCGATTATTAGGTTGGATAAAGGTCAGTAAGACATATGTTCATATATTTTCCATAGTCATACACCGCGGGTATATGGATACATTTTCGGCCGTATAAATATTCATTGTTTGTGTGCAAATTGTAGTAGTAAGCTGCGTGAACGAACTATTGCAAACCGAATGGTAATTGCAAAACGAATGGTAATTTCTGATATCTCTACCCTTCATAATGTTTTTAATGCTTACGTTTTCAACCGTAAATTTTCACCCTAATTAATGTGTTGGGAACAGGAGAAGGTCTTCAGCCAAAATAAAACTGAACATTTTGTCACGCACTGGAGGCCTATCCGTGTGCTGATTTAAAAAAGGAGGACCCGGGGGTTAGCTTACTGCTATATTCCCTTGGTGTGACGCAGCATACATGTCCAAGTGTAACATTCACTACTGTACCACGTCATTGTACCCAGCACTGTACACAGAGGTCAAGGTGGTAGCTGGCCTGCTGAAAGCACGTGGAAGCTTTTAGAGTAAGCGTCAAATGTAACCTATGTTAACTGGTAACACACGTCTAATGCTTGCCTGGGTTCACGAGTTCACGAGTTCACAAACTCCTACCATACCAATATACCATCTCCCCTCTTTACAAGGAATAACAATCATTCTGTAGTCACATATGAGAGCCAAGTACACATGTAAGTGCATTTCTATAGTATGATGCTGACACAGGGATACAGTGTGATACTGATATGTAAATATATGCTATAAGGTATAAGTTTTAATATATATATATATATATATATATATAAACCTTATAGCATATATTTACATAATTTAATTTAAGTTTTAATTACGGATTTATACGGATTTTTTGTTAGGCTTTTTACCACCCAACCTATGTCCAAACCCTTGTAAAAAAAAGTTCGGCAGGTTCTATTTTGGAGAACTTTTGGTATGGCGTGGGGAAGGGTTTGATGCGTTAAGTTAATTTAAAGTACACCACCAGTTTGTGGAATGGGGCGTGTTTTCTGAGGCCTTTTCTGATGCAATGACCACGGCCTATATCGGGGTGTCAAACTCGAACGTGTGAACCAGTCTAAAATTGGACTTGTCCATTTCGTGTAGAACTGAGAAGTGCACCTGTGACGTACAATGTACATCCTCACTCAGGATAATGAAATGATCACAGCGAAGTGATTACATTTCATTCCATACCTGGCAGATCCTCGTCAGTGAAAATTAATGAACGGGCAGACGACAAACATTGTCTGATCAACATATTTACTTCCGAACTAGCGTGCAGCTGACGTCACATAAAGAACAGTAACCACGGACCTCGTGTGAGTAATGGATCGTGTATAGAGAGCGGGCCATTGAGAGAAAAATAATGACCCATCCCAGAACTCGAACTTTTTGGGGTGATAGTAACTGAGAGTGGCCGGATTAAAGGTTTGAATGGAGGAATGATTACGGTTTAACGCCACTTCACCAATACTGCAGCCGTGTCGACATTTAAATGTTAAGAGAACTGAAATGAAGGCAATCCGCACCATAGATTTGGTGAACACAGCCAGATACATGAATAAACTGAAAAAAACCTGACATACATACCATATGCTGTTATGGGTGAATTCGCTTTGTTGGATATAGCTGCGTAGCCTCTCTCGTCGTTATTTCCATCCCCTCCCCACCCCCGACACACACACCCCACCCCGGAATTATTAGATTTAGAACAAAAAAAAGGGCATGACGTTAGGGCACAGGGGAAGTAGTAAAGGACAGTATAGTGTGGCGATTTTGCTAGAGACACTATATTATTTCATATAATTGCATGGGAAGTTAGGGGTTAATTTACTGCCTTGTCCATAACGTAGACATAGGTTTTACCTGTAGAATGTAATTTTTATGGGTTAGCGATATCCTTAAATTAAATTAGAATTTTTGTGGAATATTTGGAAGATTTTGAACATATAGAGACAGGATATTTTGTGGACTCATGAGCGCAAGTTGTTTTTGGCGCCTTGATATAACTTTTGAAGGACACAGTTTCTGTGGACCCCTGTCCATTCCAACGTAAGAATTTTAATACTTAATGATTTAATTAGATGACCATATTTGACGTATAATACATTGACATGTTGAAGGAGTTTCTCTCCAAGTTTGGTGATCAGATATAGTTTGGCTAGGTTGCAAACAGTATTTTTCTAGCGACCTTAAGTTTGGCGAAACATCCGCCGTTGTAGACGAGGTTGTCTACTTTACGGCACCATTTAGTGTTAAACTCATATTGAATATTTTCAATAGGGGCATTAACTTTTTTTACGAAAGTAAATATTTTTACTCTACAGGCTCATCTCCCTTTTACCTACAAGTTATTGCTCACCTTTTCATTGTTAAAATCTATTTACAGTTAGATTTTTGCGCCATGGCATTAGATACGCATGTACATGGATAGTATTTCTATACATAGATGTTGTGACTTTGGTTTTAGTCAATCAGTGCCCTGAGTACCATCCTTAGTATTCATGAATATTTATGAGGGTAGACTATAAATACTGGGCAAATTCCCACTTTTAGTTTTTTAGACATGAAAGACATCACAACAATAGGACTATCTCTTGCTTCAGCTAAGTGGATGAGGCCTGACATCATTGCTCTTCAAGTATACTTGTCGCACGTGTTACAGGCACAGGTTTCCAGTACGCTGGTTTTTCCTGGACGGCGTCCAGAATAAGTGGCGGGAACTCCTGAACTCCACGTCACGGAGGAGGAAGCAAGAGAACAAAACCGTTAACCAATAAATAAAAGCACTACTGTTGTTTTCTTTCTGTCTAAATTTCTGTATAGGCATCTCAATGTAATTCTTTAATGTAGATCTATGTATTTCTAATGTAAAGATAACGTTAATCCCTGTAAATAGCTATTTATCCCCTTTCTGTTAAATGACCATGGCAGCATTTGAACCTATACAATAAGCTATACACATGCTACCACAAAAAGGTTTAATCCCACTAATTGACTCATGTACATATGTAAATAGTATACTAACGCACTGCCACTATCTATCCAAAATATTCATGTGTTAAAATAAATAAATAAAACACTGATTTGATGGGCCGCGATATCCGCCAGGAAAGTGACCCTAAAACCAGTATTTAAACAAAAAAACTTTTAGTCCCAGATGATCTCGGACCACCGTGTTAACATCACAGTTTCCACCAATTTAGCTTTCTAAGGCAGGTAGTTTAAAATTTGTATCAGCAGTTAAAGTAGTAGTTAGAGAAGTTGTCAGCACTGAAGTGGGATTTCAGCTTTAGAGCATACCAAGAGACAGTGGGACTATTAGTTCTAAATTGTGACATAAGTGTCCCCAGGCTGTGGGACTGACTTTCCCAGGCTGTGGGACTGACTTTCCCAGTGAAATTCCCAACCAGGATTGAAACAGTTTCTCTCAATAGTTTGTAACTGGGATCTTCTGGACCAAAAGTTTATCATTCCCAAGAATGTGCTGAAACATTTCTACCGGGAGAAGTTGTTTGTAAGTGACCCTGAGCAACAGTGGCACTGGGATTCCCAGTTTCGGCACAGTGAGACGCCGAGTCCCAGATTTTTTTTCCCAAGTTATTACTGGAACTTTTACTCCCAGAGAAGATCGAAGTATTATTTGTTGATAATTTCTCCACATATGGCTGATATATTGTCGATATAACAACCGTAGAACATACCGGTATCACAACAGCACTAGGATTAATACCTCCCTGAGATATCCCTAACACAGTTACCCGCACCGTCTGAAGTACAGATGGCATGTGCTTGTATAAAGTACCTGCACCTTAATATATATATATATATATATATATATATATATATATATATATATATATATATATATATATATATATATATATATATATATATATATATATATATATATACCGAGCTGACATTCAAGAATCCATAGTAGCGAACGTCTCCAGAGGTATACAGATATTGCTCCAGTGTTCGACACTGGTTGTTTCACGCTACCAATATTGTGTTTTCCCCTGTGGTAAACGATGTGACTTGGAACTGGGATATCTGTATCGTTATGAAGATTATATACAAACAAAAAAAATTGCTACAATAGTTTTCTGTTCCCTTGGTGAGTTACTTACCTTTGGGTTGTTATATCCAGACAAGCTTTCTGTGCGGCCGCTTCAAGCGCCTGGGTGAAAGATGCAGCCGGCAAGCTGAACATCACAATATACACTATTAATAAACATGGTCAAGCTAACCCTGTAGGTTTATTTTAAACCACATTTTGTAGCACGAGCGTAATAGGGATTACACAGATGATCATAAGTAGCTTACCTTCCTCTAATTCGTATTTCCATGTACCAGCAGTGCACAGCTACTTCTCGAAGTGAGTGAGTGAGTGAGTGAGTGAAAGTTTTAACGTCGCTTTCAACAATATTTCAGTTTTATCGCGACAATAAAACGTCATGTAGTCGATCTACTACGGATAAGTCATTTACCAGTCAGTCAAAAGGACATCACAAGTCACATAACAAACACAGACTGCAGTTTAAAATTACAGCTTTCCTGTCATACCAATGGCAGGCTACTTCTCGGTAAACACATACACTCAAATACCATTGTGTTAATAATAACGGAAAGTCTGTTGTCTGGAGGATGCTATAATGTATTTTGTTATTGTGACACAAAATTGCGTCAAATTCAGTTTTATTTACTGTTAGGTTTTATTGCGGATTCACGTCCATAGAATACAAACATGCAGGATAAGTACTGGGATTATTTACAATAACAGCTTAAAAGCCGACAATGTATTCATACAGAGTACGATTCCACTTAATACGGAATGAACACAGACATGAGAGGTCCATACAGTGCCTATTGTTGGATTCTTTCTGGATTCGATCCTCGTTAACATGGAGTATTTGCGCACCATTTTCCCAAAACACTGTACCCTGTGCACCACAAATATTTCACTAGCGCTACAGGTGTATCTGAAGTCCATCATTCACCTAATCTTCATTCTAATTTAACACAATGTTTATGCTATTATTGACAGAATAATCTGCGATGATAACAGATATATATATATATATATATAATAATAATAATAATTTGCTCAATTTACCGAAGGCTGTACACACGCCAAGTTGTAGCCTGTCTTAATGCCTGTCCAGAGCCCAGCAATTATCGTGTACGTAATGAATCATTTTGAAAACGCATTTCTGATTAACAACCATTGGAAAGATTTTTAATTATTACAGGAAGACAGGTTCATCAAGCAACATACCAGAGATGGTAAAAATATTGCCATGACCAGAATAGGCTTTCACCGCTCACAAATGTTATATTCGTGTCAATGTTTTTTTTTCCTTTTTTTTTTTTTACTCTTAGAAAGCCGAATAGATCTCTATAGATTCTACACGTATGCCGCTGACACCCTTCCTATCATTACGTACAAGCATCTACGCTGTATATACATATATAAACGTCAGGTCCGACATTCATATACCATTCGTAGTCCGTAAAGGGCGTTCCAAGTCGATAATCGCAAAACAACGTTTAACACTAGCCCCCAAAGACAAATGTATGTAAGAAATTATACAAATAGGAAATAAAGCCGGTAACACACAAGAGAGAAGCGGTCATCAGTTTTCAATGATGCCGGGCAGACAGTGGATATTCCAGGCATGAATTCCATATCAAAGTTCAAATTCGTAGTCCATGAATGAGTTCCAGGTCAAATAACAATTAAACAAGGTATCTCAGTGGCGCTTTGATTGCAACTGTTCATAAAGGCATCATGCAGATGTAAGGAGCATGGCTACCTTTACGGCCCCTAGCCCCAGGTTAAACGGTATTAGATACAGTTCGAAAATGACAAGCGTTACGGACCTTAACCGAACAGATTGTGATTCAAAAGTAACGGACGATTACGTCTTTTCCGTTAATATGTAAAGATCTCATACTACATGAGGCGCCATCTACGATGTTACACATGACATGCTGGTGTGTATAAAAGCTGTCTACAAGGTAGACGGTTACACTCTGGAAGCAGCGCCATCTATGTTGTTAAATACCATGTACGCGATAGATATGTACATAAGGATAACAGCGCCGTCTATGTGGTTGATCACAATGCAGATCACCAGAGATTCTGAACGCTCTGTCCATACCTGCTAACGAGTGTGTTATACTCATTGTAAAATTTGAGAAACTTAGAATGAAGGCGTTTGATGGAGTATCCTTGACAAACTAGTTTTTGAACTAACAACTTGTGACGCAGATTAAAGTCATAACAATTAAAGCAAGATCTGACAAATGCTACAAGGCGAGATATGTATACGCCATATGCAGGACACTTTGGTATATTGCTATCTAAATAAGGATAATTTACAGTATCAAAATTGAAATTATCGCCTTTGTCGTAAAGGCGGCGTGAAAGGAGACCTTGTTCGTCTTTGAACAGATATAGATCCAAACAAGATGTACCATCAGGACTATCTGTTGTCTCCTTTAAATCCAATGAAGGCGGATAGATTTCCTTCACCTCTTCAGCAATATGAGGGTTATTTAACGCCAGTGGATCATCAATATACCGCTTGGTAAATGAAAAGGATCGAGCTTTAAAGATATTACTTTTAAGTAATTTCTGCATATAGTCGTATTCATATGAAGACAAGGATAGGTCTGCCAAAAGAGGCGTACAACTGGTACCCATTGGAACACCTATGCACTGTTGGTAAATGGTATCTCCGAATTTCACATAGGTGTTATTAATGAGAAATTGAAGTAATTCAATAAATAATGTAACATCCCATGAGTGGTAACCTTTATAAAGAGTAGAACTAAAGAAAGCCTTATTTCTTCTGACGTTTATGTAACGGTGACCTGTTTTAATAAATACCGAGACAATTAATGACGATATTCTTTCAATAAGATCTTTGTGAGGAATTGTAGTATAGAGAGTAGAGAAATCCCATGTGGATACGTCTTTGTACGGTATATGCATATGAGCATCAAGTTCTTCTGTAAGACGTTTGGAGTTGTTAAGAATCCACATGCAGTTGACACCTGAATTTTTTGTTATGGCACAACAATAGGCCTACTTATTCCAAAATGACTACTTCTTGTAACGCTCTCGTAAGTAGGGTTGACAAGAGTTTGGTGGTACAACTTCTTGAACCCGCAATAAATCGAGCCTTGTATGGGGATTTATGCATTTTAGGAATCCAGTAAAGTTGTGGTATTTCTGTGTGACGGGTAGGTATATTTATGCGCCTTTCTTTAAGAAAGGTTTTGTGTTTATTAAACAGTTCCTCCAGAGTACATGTAGTAGCAGAATACGTGGATGTCGTTGTAGATGTACATAGCTTTTGAAAAAGTATTTGATAATAACAATTCTTGCAAATAAAGATGACATTATTAGGAGCCTTGCCTGCTACAGTGATGACAAATTTACTTTGAAGGTCAGCGAGTGTTGCTTGCACACTGGGGTCCTTCAAAACCTGTTTAACTTTAGATAGAGCATCATTGTCTAGACGGTGTATAGCTAAACTAACCTTCTTTACGTGGCCAAATCGAACACCTTGATGGCCTGGGAATAATTGAAAATTTTGGAAGCGATAGGCTTTGTATACTCATAGGATATGCAAGGTGGCTCTTGGATATTAAAATAATTAGGCACAGCACTACGAACATCAGGTTCATTAAAGATGCGTGGTAGGTTAATTAAATCAAGGCCACTGTCTAAATACTTTATCTTCAGAAAGAGTCGATCGTGTTGAGTTTCAATTGTAGTTACAGGGCGATACAGTCGAAAATACGATATGTCTTGACACAGACGTACAAGGTGAGGTGAAACATTAAAATTGTGTATGTTATTGGATACGTCTTGAACTATCTGTTTTAGCATGTTCAGTGGCAGTGCATATAACGCCGTGGGTAGAGCATGCATGCTATTGGTGTCATACGACAATCCGACTAAATAACTAACTATAACGTGTTTGTGAATCATGTTTCTGTTGAACTTCCTCCTACCATGACTGTTGTGCCTATAGGAAGAGGTTTTAAAGCAGATAGAAACAGACAAAGACAACAGAGCTGCTTGTGTGGTCAACTCTATGTATCAAATTGTAATGAGGAACTGTCAAGAGACCATGGGATACGCCACGTTAAGGCAAGCGGAAGTACGATGTCGCGTCACTCGCACCCCACGGTCATAAGGTTAAATGGCTACATAGGGTTCGGTTGATGTTAGCCTGAGCAGACACTTTTTCGGGTTATAGAAATACCTGGCTGCCGATGGGATAACGATGATACCATGGCGGCGCCATCGATTGTCTCAATGAGCACGATTTTGCTAACTTTCCGCTGCCCCTTTTGGGTAGTGCAATATCGTAAAAATAAAAAGTTTTACACTTCCTGAGGAATGTATCACCCACGCTCAGACGTTTGGCCTGATGTTGTCCTTTCTTTTAAGTAAACAAGAAGACAAAAAACAAAACGAATATGCTCTCGGACTTCGGCAAGTAAGTGAATAAAATTCCGATGTTGACCCACTTGTACAGCGAACCAGTAGTGGAAAGGAGGTAACATGTATCGACCTTCATGCAGGCCCACATGAAATGCCCAACAACAAAAGCCGGCTTCTTATTCCGCAATCAAGTACGCCCTTCAGTCTTCACTCCACACAAATTTTGTCACAATTTCTGCCTCCCCTCACCCGCGTGGATGATCTGAATTGTTGATATAAAATGGGTAAAAGTAACGCCAAAAAAAAAAAAAACCCATCAATAATAATATAAAAAATAAAAACACGCTGAAACACAATTACGAACAGATGCCTTTATCCTGCAGTTTCAGTGGTTTCTTTCTGCCATAACATTGGAGACATTTTTACTTCTTTAAATTAGGTAACTGCGAGAATGTTTCCGGTCTCTTCCACAGCTTCCTATGACTGAGTTTCCATCTCAGCTGCAGCCATTCAGAACGGGGTTTCCGGTCTCTTCTTCACCCAGTCAGCGACGGCGGGTATTTTTGAAATCTTGGTCAAGTGCTGATCCACTGCCTTGTACCCGGCCACCAGAGACACACCCTCTTCTTTATAGGCAGACTTCAGCCAGTCCTGGACGCTGAAGAAGGCCACGTCCGCCACGGTCAGCTGTCGGCACAAAACACAATCACCGACATCGTGACGAATTAAAAAACAAGTAATTAGCTCTACTCACAGGACTGACCAAATGTGTCCATGCATTTAATTTATTTACCTACAATTTATGTAGAGTACGACGTTAAACCCCAAGCACTCACTCGCACTTACAATGTATGTATTTGTTTACAAAATATTACTTATTATTTATTTATTTGATAGATGTTTAAGTTCCTACTATATTGTTCACCAATATGACGCGGACCAGGTTTGTGGTTGGAGGTAAACCACAGACCTTCAGCAGGTAAATCTATACCTGACACACCTCAAAGATAATCCGTGTACCCGGAGTACACACCTCGGAGGTAATCCGTCTACCAGGAGTAAACCCCAAACGTTCTCCAGATAGATCGATACCTGACCCACCTCGGAGGTAATCCGTGTACCCCGAGAAAACCACAGACCTTCATCAGGCAGATCTATACCTGACACACCTGGGAGGTAATCGGCGGACCCGCAGTGAATCACAGACCTTCATCAGGTAGATCTATACCTGACACACATCGGAGGTAATCCGTGTACCCCGAGAAAACCACAGACCTTCATCAGGCAGATCTATACCTGACACACCTGGGAGGTAATCGGCGGACCCGCAGTGAATCACAGACCTTCATCAGGTAGATCTATACCTGACACACATCGGAGGTAATCCGTGTACCCCGAGAAAACCACAGACCTTCATCAGGCAGATCTATACCTGACACACCTGGGAGGTAATCGGCGGACCCGCAGTGAATCACAGACCTTCATCAGGTAGATCTATACCTGACACACATCGGAGGTAATCCGTGTACCCCGAGAAAACCACAGACCTTCATCAGGCAGATCTATACCTGACACACCTGGGAGGTAATCGGCGGACCCGCAGTGAATCACAGACCTTCATCAGGTAGATCTATACCTGACACACCTCGGAGGTAATCCGTGTACCCCGAGAAAACCACAGACCTTCACCAGGCAAATCTATACCTGACACACCTCGGTGTTAATCCGTGTACTCGGAGTACACCACAGACCTTCATCAGGTAAATCTATACCTGACACACCTCGAAGGTAATCCGTGTACCCGGAGTACACCACAGACCTTCACCAGGTAGGTCTATACCTGATGCACCTCGGAGGTAATCCGTGTACACGGAGTACACCACAGACCTTCACCAGGTAGGTCTATACCTGATGCACCTCGGAGGTAATCCGTGTACCCGGAGTACACCACAGACCTTCACCAGGTAGATCTATACCTGACACACCTCGGAGGTAATCCGTGTACCCGGAGTACACCACAGACCTTCACCAGCTAGGTCTACACCTGACACACCTCTGAGGTAATCCGTGTACCCGGAGTACACCACAGACCTTCACCAGGTAGATCTATACCAGACACACCTCTGAGGCAATCTGTGTACCCCGGAGTACACCACAGAACTTCACCAGCTAGGTCTATACCTGACACACCTCTGAGGTAATCCGTGTACCCGGAGTACACCACAGATCTTCACCAGCTAGGTCTATACCTGACACACCTCTGAGATAATCCGTGTACCCTGAGTACACCACAGACCTTCACCAGGTAGATCTATACCTGACACACCTCGGAGGTAATCCGTGTACCCGGAGTACACCACAGACCTTCACCAGGTAGATCTATACCTGACACACCTCGGAGGTAATCCGTGTACCCGGAGTACACCACAGACCTTCACCAGGTAGATCTATACCAGACACACCTCTGAGGTAATCTGTGTACCCCGGAGTACACCACAGACCTTCACCAGGTAGATCTATACCTGACACACCTCGGAGGTAATCCGTGTACCTGGAGTACACCACAGACCTTCACCAGGTAGATCTATACCAGACACACCTCGGAGGTAATCTGTGTACCCGGAGTACACCACAGACCTTCACCAGGTAGATCAATACCTGACACACCTCGGAGGTAATCCGTGTACCCTGAGTACACCACAGACCTTCACCAGCTAGGTCTATACCTGACACACCTCGGAGGTAATCCGTGTACACGGAGTACACCACAGACCTTCACCAGGTAGATCTATACCAGACACACCTCTGAGGTAATCTGTGTACCCCGGAGTACACCACAGACCTTCACCAGGTAGGTCTATACTTGACTTACCACTTAGGTAATCCGTGTAGCCGGAGTACACCACAGACCTTCACCAGGTAGATCTATACCTAACACACCTCGGAGGTAATCCGTGTACCCGGAGTACACCACATACCTTTACCAGGTAGATCTATACCTAACACACCTCGGAGGTAATCCGTGTACCCGGAGAACACCACATACCTTCACCACGTAGATCTATACCTGACACACCTCGGAGGTAATCCGTGTACCCGGAGTACACCACAGACCTTCACCAGCTAGGTCTACATCTGACACACCTCGAAGGTAATCCGTGTACCTGGAGTACACCACAGACCTTCACCAGGTAGGTCTATACTTGACTTACCACTCAGGTAATCCGTGTACACGGAGTACACCACAGACCTTCACCAGGTAGATCTATACCTGACACACCTCGGAGGTAATCCGTGTACCCGGAGAAAACCACAGACTTTCACCAGGTAGGTCTATACTTGACACACCTTCGAGTTAATCCGTGTACTCAGAGTACACCACAGACCTTCACCAGGTAGATCTATACCAGACCACACCTCGAAGGCAATCCGTGTACCCGGAGTACACCACAGACCTTCACCAGCTAGGTCTATACCTGACACACCTCGGAGGTAATCCGTGTACCCGAGTACAACACAGACCTTCACCAGGTAGATCTATACCTGACACACCTCGAAGGTAATCCGTGTACCCGGAGTACACCACAGACCTTCACCAGCTAGGTCTATACCTGACACACCTCGGAGGTAATCCGTGTACCCGGAGTACACCACAGACCTTCACCAGGTAGATCTATACCTGACGCACCTCGGAGGTAATCCGTGTACCCGGAGTACACCACAGACCTTCACCAGGTAGATCTATACCAAACACACCTCTGAGGTAATCCGTGTACCCGAGTACACCACAGACCTTCACCAGCTAGGTCTATACCTGACACACCTCGGAGGTAATCCGTGTACCCGGAGTACACCACAGACCTTCACCAGGTAGATCTATACCTGACACACCTCGGAGGTAATCCGTGTACCCGGAGTACACCACAGACCTTCACCAGGTAGATCTATACCTGACACACCTCGGAGGTAATCCGTGTACCCGGAGTACACCACAGACCTTCACCAGGTAGATCTAAACCTGACACACCTCGGAGGTAATCCGTGTACCCGGAGTACACCACAGACCTTCACCAGCTAGGTCTACACCTGACACACCTCTGAGGTAATCCGTGTACCCCGGAGTACACCACAGACCTTCACCAGGTAGATCTATACCTGACACACCTCGAAGGTAATCCGTGTACCCGGAGTACACCACAGACCTTCACCAGCTAGGTCTATACCTGACACAAATTGGAGGTAATCCGTGTACCCGGAGTACACCACAGACATTCACCAGGTAGATCTATACCAGACACACCTCTGAGGCAATCTGTGTACCCGGAGTACACCACAGAACTTCACCAGCTAGGTCTATACCTGACACACCTCGGAGGTAATCCGTGTACACGGAGTACACCACAGACCTTCACCAGGTAGATCTATACAGACACACCTCTGAGGTAATCTGTGTACCCCGGAGTACACCACAGACCTTCACCAGGTAGGTCTATACTTGACTTACCACTTAGGTAATCCGTGTACCCGGAGAACACCACAGACCTTCACCAGGTAGATCTATACCTGACACACCTCGGAGGTAATCCGTGTACCCGGAGTACACCACAGACCTTCACCAGGTAGATCTATACCAGACACACCTCTGAGGTAATCTGTGTACCCCGGAGTACACCACAGACCTTCACCAGGTAGATCTATAACTGACACACCTCGGAGGTAATCCGTGTACCTGGAGTACACCACAGACCTTCACCAGCTAGGTCTATACCTGACACACCTCGGAGGTAATCCGTGTACCTGGAGTACACCACAGACCTTCACCAGGTAGATCTATACCAGACACACCTCTGAGGTAATCTGTGTACCCCGGAGTACACCACAGACCTTCACCAGGTAGGTCTATACTTGACTTACCACTTAGGTAATCCGTGTACCCGGAGAACACCACATACCTTCACCAGGTAGATCTATACCTAACACACCTCGGAGGTAATCCGTGTACCCGGAGTACACCACAAACCTTCACCAGCTAGGTCTATATCTGACACACCTCGAAGGTAATCCGTGTACCCGGAGTACACCACAGACCTTTACCAGGTAGGTCTATACTTGACTTACCACTCAGGTAATCCGTGTACCCGGAGTACACCACAGACCTTCACCAGGTAGATCTATACCTGACACACCTCGGAGGTAATCCGTGTACCCGGAGAAAACCACAGACCTTCACCAGGTAGGTCTATACTTGACACACCTTCGAGTTAATCCGTGTACTCAGTGTGCACCACAGACCTTCACCAGGTAGATCTATACCAGACACACCTCGAAGGCAATCCGTGTACCCGGAGTACACCACAGACCTTCACCAGTTAGGTCTATACCTGACACACCTCGGAGGTAATCCGTGTACCCGGAGTACACCACAGACCTTCACCAGGTAGATCTATACCTGACACACCTCGAAGGTAATCCGTGTACCCGGAGTACACCACAGACCTTCACCAGCTAGGTCTATACCTGACACACCTCGGAGGTAATCCGTGTACCCGGAGTACACCACAGACCTTCACCAGGTAGATCTATACCTGACGCACCTCGGAGGTAATCCGTGTACCCGGAGTACACCACAGACCTTCACCAGGTAGATCTATACCTGACACACCTCTGAGGTAATCCGTGTACCCGGAGTACACCACAGACCTTCACCAGCTAGGTCTATACCTGACACACCTCGGAGGTAATCCGTGTACCCGGAGTACACCACAGACCTTCACCAGGTAGATCTATACCTGACACACCTCGGAGGTAATCCGTGTACCCAGAGTACACCACAGACCTTCACCAGCTAGGTCTATATTTGACACACCTCGGAGGTAATCCGTGTACCCAGAGTACACCACAGACCTTCACCAGCTAGGTCTATACTTGACACACCTCGGAGGTAATCCGTGTACCCGGAGTACACCACAGACCTTCACCAGGTAGATCTATACCTGACACACCTCGGAGGTAATCCGTGTACCCAGAGTACACCACAGACCTTCACCAGCTAGGTCTATACCTGACACACCTCGGAGGTAATCCGTGTACCCGGAAAACACCACAGACCTTCACCAGCTAGGTCTATACCTGACACACCTCGGAGGTAATCCGTGTACCTGGAGTACACCACAGACCTTCACCTGCTAGGTCTATACCTGACACACCCCGGAGGTAATCCGTGTACCCGGAGTACACCACAGACCTTCACCAGGTAGATCTATACCTGACACACCTCGAAGGTAATCCCTGTACCCAGAGTACACCACAGACCTTCACAGCTAGGCTAGGTCTAATACCGACACACCTCTGAGGTAATCCCTGTACCCGGAGTACACCACAGACCTTCACCAGGTAGATCTATACCTGACACACCTCGGAGGTAATCCCGTGTATCCGGAGAAAACCCCAGACCTCCTCCTGGTAGATCTATACCTGATACACCTCGAAGGTAATCCGTGTACCCGGAGTACACCACAGACCTTCACCAACTAGGTCTATACTTGACACACATCGGGAGGTAATCCGTGTACCCGGAGTACACCACAGACCTTTACCAGCTGGGTCTATACCTGACACACCTCGGAGGTAATCCGTGTACCCGGAGTACACCACAGACCTTCACCAGCTAGGTCTATACCTGACACACCTCGGAGGTAATCCGTGTACCCGGAGTACACCACAGACCTTCACCAGCTAGGTCTATACCTGACACACCTCTGAGGTAATCCGTGTACCCGGAGTACACCACAGACCTTCACCAACTAGGTCTATACCTGACACACCTCGGAGGTAATCCGTGTACCCGGAGTACACCACAGACCTTCACCAACTAGGTCTATACCTGACACACCTCGGAGGTAATCCGTGTATCCGGAGTACACCACAGACCTTCACCAGCTAGGTCTATACCTGACACACCTCTGAGGTAATCTGTGTACCCGGAATACACCACATACCTTCACCAGCTAGGTCTATACCTGACACACCTCTGAGGTAATCCGTGTACCCGGAGTACACCACATACCTTCAGCAGCTAGGTCTATACCTGACACACCTCGGAGGTAATCCGTGTACCCGGAGTACACCACAGACCTTCACCAGGTAGATCTATACCAGACACACCTCTGAGGTAATCTGTGTACCCCGGAGTACACCACAGACCTTCACCAGGTAGGTCTATACTTGACTTACCACTTAGGTAATCCGTGTACCCGGAGAACACCACAGACCTTCACCAGGTAGATCTATACCTAACACACCTCGGAGGTAATCCGTGTACCCGGAGTACACCACATACCTTTACCAGGTAGATCTATACCTAACACACCTCGGAGGTAATCCGTGTACCCGGAGTACACCACATACCTTCACCAGGTAGATCTATACCTAACACACCTCGGAGGTAATCCGTGTACCCGGAGTACACCACAGACCTTCACCAGCTAGGTCTATATCTGACACACCTCGAAGGTAATCCGTGTACCCGGAGTACACCACAGACCTTTACCAGGTAGGTCTATACTTGACTTACCACTCAGGTAATCCGTGTACCCGGAGTACACCACAGACCTTCACCAGGTAGATCTATATCTGACACACCTCGGAGGTAATCCGTGTACCCGGAAAAAAAACCACAGACCTTCACCAGGTAGGTCTATACTTGACACACCTTCGAGTTAATCCGTGTACTCAGAGTGCACCACAGACCTTCACCAGGTAGATCTATACCAGACACACCTCGAAGGCAATCCGTGTACCCGGAGTACACCACAGACCTTCACCAGCTAGGTCTATACCTGACACACCTCGGAGGTAATCCGTGTACCCGGAGTACACCACAGACCTTCACCAGGTAGATCTATACCTGACACACCTCGAAGGTAATCCGTGTACCCGGAGTACACCACAGACCTTCACCAGCTAGGTCTATACCTGACACACCTCGGAGGTAATCCGTGTACCCGGAGTACACCACAGACCTTCACCAGGTAGATCTATACCTGACGCACCTCGGAGGTAATCCGTGTACCTGGAGTACACCACAGACCTTCACCAGGTAGATCTATACCTGACACACCTCGGAGGTAATCCGTGTACCCGGAGTACACCACAGACCTTCACCAACTAGGTCTATACTTGACACACATCGGAGGTAATCCGTGTACCCGGAGTACACCACAGACCTTTACCAGCTGGGTCTATACCTGACACACCTCGAAGGTAATCCGTGTACCCGGAGTACACCACAGACCTTCACCAACTAGGTCTATACTTGACACACATCGGAGGTAATCCGTGTACCCGGAGTACACCACAGACCTTTACCAGCTGGGTCTATACCTGACACACCTCGAAGGTAATCCGTGTACCCGGAGTACACCACAGACCTTCACCAGCTAGGTCTATACCTGACACACCTCGGAGGTAATCCGTGTACCTAGAGTACACCACAGACCTTCACCAGGTAGATCTATACCTGACACACCTCGGAGGTAATCCGTGTACCCGGAGTACACCACATACCTTTACCAGGTAGATCTATACCTAACACACCTCGGAGGTAATCCGTGTACCCGGAGTACACCACATACCTTCACCAGGTAGATCTATACCTAACACACCTCGGAGGTAATCCGTGTACCCGGAGTACACCACAGACCTTCACCAGCTAGGTCTATATCTGACACACCTCGAAGGTAATCCGTGTACCCGGAGTACACCACAGACCTTTACCAGGTAGGTCTATACTTGACTTACCACTCAGGTAATCCGTGTACCCGGAGTACACCACAGACCTTCACCAGGTAGATCTATACCTGACACACCTCTGAGGTAATCCGTGTACCCGGAGAAAACCACAGACCTTCACCAGGTAGGTCTATACTTGACACACCTTCGAGTTAATCCGTGTACTCAGAGTGCACCACAGACCTGTACCAGGTAGATCTATACCAGACACACCTCGAAGGCAATCCGTGTACCCGGAGTACACCACAGACCTTCACCAGCTAGGTCTATACCTGACACACCTCGGAGGTAATCCGTGTACCCGGAGTACACCACAGACCTTCACCAGGTAGATCTATACCTGACACACCTCGAAGGTAATCCGTGTACCCGGAGTACACCACAGACCTTCACCAGCTAGGTCTATACCTGACACACCTCGGAGGTAATCCGTGTACCCGGAGTACACCACAGACCTTCACCAGGTAGATCTATACCTGACGCACCTCGGAGGTAATCCGTGTACCCCGGAGTACACCACAGACCTTCGCCAGGTAGATCTATACCTGACACACCTCGGAGGTAATCCGTGTACCCGGAGTACACCACAGACCTTCACCAGCTAGGTCTATACCTGACACACCTCGGAGGTAATCCGTGTACCCGGAGTACACCACAGACCTTCACCAGGTAGATCTATACCTGACACACCTCGGAGGTAATCCGTGTACCCAGAGTACACCACAGACCTTCACCAGCTAGGTCTATACTTGACACACCTCGGAGGTAATCCGTGTACCCAGAGTACACCACAGACCTTCACCAGCTAGGTCTATACTTGACACACCTCGGAGGTAATCCGTGTACCCGGAGTACACCACAGACCTTCACCAGGTAGATCTATACCTGACACACCTCGGAGGTAATCCGTGTACCCAGAGTACACCACAGACCTTCACCAGCTAGGTCTATACCTGACACACCTCGGAGGTAATCCGTGTACCCGGAGTACACCACAGACCTTCACCAGCTAGGTCTATACCTGACACACCTCGGAGGTAATCCGTGTACCTGGAGTACACCACAGACCTTCACCTGCTAGGTCTATACCTGACACACCTCGGAGGTAATCCGTGTACCCGGAGTACACCACAGACCTTCACCAGGTAGATCTATACCTGACACACCTCGAAGGTAATCCGTGTACCCAGAGTACACCACAGACCTTCACCAGCTAGGTCTATACCTGACACACCTCTGAGGTAATCCCTGTACCCGGAGTACACCACAGACCTTCACCAGGTAGATCTATACCTGACACACCTCGGAGGTAATCTGTGTATCCGGAGAAAACCCCAGACCTCCTCCTGGTAGATCTATACCTGATACACCTCGAAGGTAATCTGTGTACCCGGAGTACACCACAGACCTTCACCAACTAGGTCTATACTTGACACACCTCGGAGGTAATCCGTGTACCCGGAGTACACCACAGACCTTTACCAGCTGGGTCTATACCTGACACACCTCGGAGGTAATCCGTGTACCCGGAGTACACCACAGACCTTCACCAGCTGGGTCTATACCTGACACACCTCGGAGGTAATCCGTGTACCCGGAGTACACCACAGACCTTCACCAGCTAGGTCTATACCTGACACACCTCGGAGGTAATCCGTGTACCCGGAGTACACCACAGACCTTCACCAACTAGGTCTATACCTGACACACCTCGGAGGTAATCCGTGTACCCGGAGTACACCACAGACCTTCACCAACTAGGTCTATACCTGACACACCTCGGAGGTAATCCGTGCACCCGGAGTACACCACATACCTTCAGCAGCTAGGTCTATACCTGACACACCTCGGAGGTAATCCGTGTACCCGGAGTACACCACAAACCTTCACCAGGTAGGTCTATACCTGACACACCTCGGAGGTAATCCGTGTACCTGGAGTACACCACAGACCTTCACCAGGTAGATCTATACCTGACACACCTCGAAGTTAATCCGTGTACCCGGAGTACACCACAGACCTTCACCAGCTAGGTCTATAACTGACACACCTCGAAGGTAATCCGTGTACCCGGAGTACACCACAGACCTTCACCAGCTAGGTCTATACCTGACACACCTCGAAGGTAACCTGTGTACCCGGAGTACACCACAGACCTTCACCAGGTAGTTCTATACTTGACTTACCACTCAGGTAATCCGTGTACCCAGAGTACACCACAGACCTTCACCAGCTAGGTTTACACCTGACACACCTCTGAGGTAATCCGTGTACCCGGAGTACACCAGAGAACTTCACCAGGTAGATCTATACCTGACACACCTCGGAGGTAATCCGTGTACCCGGAGTACACCACAGACCTTCACCAGCTAGGTCTATACCTGACACACCTCAAAGGTAACCTGTGTACCCGGAGTACACCACAGACCTTCACCAGGTAGATCTGTACCAGACACACCTCTGAGGTAATCTGTGTACCCGGAATACACCACAGACCTTCACCAGGTAGATCTATACCTGACACACCTCGGAGGTAATCCGTGTACCCGGAGTACACCACAGACCTTCACCAGCTAGGTCTATACCTGACACACCTCGGAGGTAATCCGTGTACCCGGAGTACACCACAGACCTTCACCAGGTAGGTCTATACCTGACACACCTCGGAGGTAATCCGTGTACCCGGAGTACACCACAGACCTTCACCAGCTAGGTCTATACCTGACACACCTCTGAGGTAATCTGTGTACCCGGAATACACCACATACCTTCACCAGGTAGATCTATACCTGACACACCTCGGAGGTAATCCGTGTACCCGGAGTACACCACAGACCTTCACCAGTTAGGTCTATACCTGACACACCTCGGAGATAATCCGTGTACCTGGAGTACACCACAGACCTTCACCAGGTAGGTCTATACCTGACACACCTCGGAGGTAATCCGTGTACCCGGAGTACACCACAGACCTTCACCAACTAGGTCTATACCTGACACACCTCGGAGGTAATCCGTGTACCCGGAGTACACCACAGACCTTCACCAGGTAGATCTATACCTGACACACCTCTGAGGTAATCCGTGTACCCGGAGTACACCACAGACCTTCACCAGTTAGGTCTATACCTGACACACCTCGGAGGTAATCTGTGTACCCGGAGTACACCACAGACCTTCACCAGGTAGGTCTATACCTGACACACCTCAGAGGTAATCCGTGTACCCGGAGTACACCACAGACCTTCACCAGGTAGATCTATACCAGACACACCTCGGAGGTAATCCGTGTACCCGGAGTACACCACAGACCTTCACCAGGTAGATCTATACCTGACACACCTCGGAGGTAATCCGTATACCCGGAGTACACCACAGACCTTCACCAGCTAGGTCTATACCTGACACACCTCGAAGGTAACCTGTGTACCCGGAGTACACCACAGACCTTCACCAGGTAGATCTGTACCATTCACACCTCTGAGGTAATCTGTGTACCCGGAATACACCACAGACCTTCACCAGGTAGGTCTATACCTGACACACATTGGAGGTAATCCGTGTACCCGGAGTACACCACAGACCTTCACCAGCTAGGTCTATACCTGACACACCTCGGAGGTAATCCGTGTACCCGGAGTAAACCCCAAACCTCCTCCTGGTAGATCTATACCTGACACACATTGGAGGTAATCCGTGTACCCGGAGTACACCACAGACCTTCACCAGCTAGGTCTATACCTGACACACTTTGGAGGTAATCCGTGTACCCGGAGTACACCACAGACCTTCACCAGCTAGGTCTATTCCTGACACACCTCGGAGGTAATCCGTGTACCCGGAGTAAACCCCAGACCTCCTCCTGGTAGATCTATACCTGACACACCTCTGAGGAAATCCGTGTACCCGGAGTAAACCCCAGACCTCCTCCTGGTAGATCTATACCTGACACACCTCTGAGGAAATCAAAAATGATTTGTTGCGCTGCACTGAGTTAAATGTGACGACATCATGATGATGTCGAAAAAAAAAAACATAAAAGTTTGACAAGTCCCCATTGCTCTCACATTTTTATACCAAAGTCACAATTCCAGCAGTAATAAGAAATAAACAAATTGGACCTACCTTGTCGCCGACAATAAACCCTCCCTTGTTCAGAGATAGGGTCTTCTCGAGTGCGCCAAGCACCGCTGGTGCGACTACGGTCATGATGCGATTCTTGTCAGCAGCCTGAAATAAGAAGTGGTGTATTAATAAACGTAATTGATTTGGTTGACTTGCTCGGTCAGTGGCCGTTTCGACAAAGCCATTTCTCACTTAAGTCAAAATTTAAATTGTTATTTCAGAGCTTATTTAGGGAGGCCAATAAATCACCATTTGCGCCACCTTCTAAATATCATCAGCGGATAAATTTATCAAAATTTCAGCTTACAGAACCCAAAAATAAACACGGTGATAAGATTGATTAAATTTTGACTAAAGTCAGAAATTGCTTTGTGGAAGTGCTTCTTGACTTGTTTGATGTTTGGCCTATTTGATTTGCTTGACTTGCCTTATTTGCTTGACTGACATCATTTGTTTAGCTTGCTTGATTTGCTTGATTTGTTTGTTTGGCTTGCTTGATTGGCTAATGGACATACACGTCATGCATTCGTGAATCAGCTCATTCATCTTAGGTAATATTAGGTAATATTTAGTCAAATGTGACTTTAGCTATAAGAGTAAGAGTCTTAACATGTAAAGGGGAGATACTCTGTTGACCATAACCTTCTTTTTGGCGTCATGCTCCTCGATGTTATCCGAAACACGCCGAAGGATTTCGTCCGCGCCCTCGATCCACATGTCGACCTTGGCCTTCTGCAGTGATGTCTCACCATCCAGTCCTGGATAAGACCAATCAGTGACGGTTCTCAGTAAATATTTAACATATTTCCATTTCTGATCAGATAATAATGTAACAGCGTATATTTCTACGTTTGTGGATTAAGTAAAATTTGAGGCAGAATTTTAGGTTAACACAACAGGAAACAAGCTTACAGTGGTTGCGAACATTTGTATCAGTTCTCTGATCTCACAGAATTCCCGAAAGACAAGTATCTGATCTTATCGAATTCCTGGGAGTACAAGGATATATGAGTACAAATACAACTATCACATCTTACCGAATTCCTGATAGTAAAAGTATATGTGAGTACAAGCTCAAGTATCAGATCTTACCGAATTCGCGAGCCAAGAACCTCTCGATAGCGTGACTCTGAGCGAGGTTCTCGCCATCCACCTCCAGCACCGGAAGCTGACCGAAAGGAGCCGCTGATTGGATAAAACATACATGTACACGTACAAGGTTTTTCTCCGTAAGCAAATAAACATTTGTGTAAACAAAATAAAACAGGCACATTATAATGTCACACCTCCAGTGATCCATCCCAATCTTATTCATTTTGAAATAAACAAAACTTGAAGACATCAACATAGATGTACACACTTCAGGATCCCTATTAAACTGGCTTCTGTTTAGGGATAGTTTTAACGTCGTACTTAACCATTTCTCAGCTATGTGACGACGAGGAACCATTATGTGTTTGTACATATATTGTGTCTTATTGTGGCAGGGCGAATGCTTGCCGCCAAAGCAGTCATAAAGACACCAGGCATGACACCCAACCCAGTGACATTATAATGACACCGGACCAACCAGTCACATTTCCTTGCTCTAACCCCTCAGTGCTGAGCGCCAAGTGAGGGAACAGCAAGTACCACTTTTAAAGTCTTTGGTATGACCTGAAACATGCTCCTTGTCCAGTGGTAGATACATACGCACGTGAAGATTAAAGGTGTACAAAGTAAAGCAGGTCTGTAGATATAGTATGTCAGTATGCTTTGGGTTCTACTTCGCACTATAAGGCGGAGAAAGTTTTTTCGATTTTTCTTAAAAGAAAAAGGACATTTGAAAATAATTTTTGTATGGTGGGTATTTGGGACCACCTCTTGGAATATATTCTCTTTGTATAATGATGCTATAAATGAGAATGTAACACACGTTAAATCGGATTAAAGACATATATTTAATCAGTGAGTTAGATTCAAAAAATGATGATACATGCATCACATCCGAAACAATGATGATACATGCATCACATCCGAAACAATGATGATACATGCATCACATCCGAAACAATGATGATGCATGCATCACATCCGAAAAAATGATGATACATGCATCACATCCGAAAAAATAATGATACATGCATCACATCCGAAACAATGATGATGCATGCATCACATCCGAAAAAATGATGATACATGCATCACATCCGAAAAAATGATGATACATGCATCACATCCGAAAAAATGATGATAGGCCTACATGCATCGCATCCTTATTTACAACATTATTATGCAAAGATGATATGGTCCCAAATACTGACGCTACAAAATAACTACCCTTTTCACCGGAAAGAAAAAGGTGAAGAAAAAAAACACATTAAGGCTATATTTCTACATACGTTTTCACGCTCTTTCAGCTGATTTTGGCATCCCTTCATACCCTCGCTACAAAATAACTACCCTTTTCACCGGAAAGAAAAAGGCGACAAAACATTAAACACTATACTTCTAAAAACGTTTTCACGCTCATTCACCTGATTTTGGCATCCCTTCTATATTTTCTCCTGCTTATGTTAACGACAAGAAAAATAAGATATGACTATAAGGGGCATTGCCGTCCAGGCACATATTTGACGGACCTATAATGAGTACCGGTAGATAACAGATTCAATGAAGTGTGTCATTTTAAAATAACTTCAGTTTATATAGTTCAGTTTACAATATATAAGCGCAAACCATGTCTTACCTTTCTTGATCTCCGCGTACTCCGCAGCAGGGTTGAAATGCTCGTCCAGATCAACGCGATAATCCTCAAACGGTACCCCTGCCAAGGAGAAGAGCAGCCGGATTATCTCCCCTCGCGCACGAAGATTGAAGTAAATCAGCTTGTATTTGGGCATCTTAAGTAATCTGAAAAAAAGATTGGTATGAGAGTAACATTTTGACAGGTGAGAAGAAAACTGTTTTAAATACCTTAATAATCAATTTGATCGATTTGAAATATCCATATAAATGCCAAAATAGAAAAAAGGCATTTCGAGAATACCGGTAGCTCCCCTGATTGAGCAGTGTAGAACTGCATGATGTTCAAGGCATGAGATACATTCAAAGATTGACCTTTAAACCAGAATGACAAGTAGACTGATTGACATACACAGATAGTATTCTCTAATAATACAGTGTTAAGATCTTGCCATTATATCAACGAGAACGTCTAAAATTATTATAAAGGCAGAGCTATGACTGTTAATCGTATGCGTAAGGATTGCAGAGCAGCGTAAGGATTGCAGAGCAGCGTAAGAATTGCAGAGCAGCGTAAGAATTGCAGGGCAGGATAAGGATTGCAGAGCAGCGTAAGAATTGCAGAGCAGCTTAAGGATTGCAGAGCAGCGTAAGAATTGCAGAGCAGCGTAAGGATTGCAGAGCAGGATAAGGATTGCAGCAGGATAAGGATTGCAGAGCAGCGTAAGAACTGCAGAGCAGGATAAGGATTGCAGAGCAGCGTAAGGATTGCAGTGACTTCATGTTATGGTGTTGTAAATCATTGTGGTGGTAAAAGGCACTGCGAGGATTTGGTGCACAAATTTACCACAGAGGTCTTTGATATGCAAATCACGAACTACATTTGGCAATCCATGTACTGCGGGAGGCAATTGCAACCCTGTGAATAGCTAAGCAAAATTTTGAGCTATGAGATGAAGGACTTCCTTGGTTTTTGATATGCAAATCGCTACTGATGACTGGCTGTGTGTGTACTATAATTGGTTAAAAACTGATACCAAACAGGACACCGCCCCGGACACCGCCACCGACAACACCTGATCCCCTCTCACAATACCTCTCCTTACTTCGAAAGGCGAGCTAAAAAGTAATTCAGTTTGTATATAATGTAGGATAGTTAGCAGGGACACCATCGACGGTAGGGACACCATCGACGGTAGGGACACCATACATGCATCAAAGCATATTAATATTAACGGTAGGGGTATATACATGAAATACTAACAAGGCAAACAATCTAAACATTTGTGTACAACAAAAACGTACCGCGGTGGTAAAAATATTCTTTTGATCATTTAAATTTTTTGATCATTTAAATCACATGAATAAAAGCAAATCAAACAGACTTCAATGTTTTTAATTTCTGTAGATAAAGAAAAATTTTGTTAGCTTTAACTTCTGAGCGGAAAAATTAAACAAGGAAACAAGGTTGTTGAACCTTTTACAAGGACAATTAGTCTAACTAAAACACTTAACACAAAATATATCAAGAGTGATATACATGTCAACGACGAAAATAAAACGAAAATTTCACTTTTATGGCCCGAAACACCTCTATTAATATTAATAAAAACGGGAAGAGGTCGAATGGATCGGAAGAGGTTTAATGTGATCAATAAATAAAACTTCACAGGTGGAACATTAGCACACTTGATAATGCATTAGTTAGGAAGTTACTGTTTTCATCGAGGCGTTGAGATGGGACAATACATTGGTTAGGACACTACTGTATTCACCACGGCCAATCACAGAACAGCATTTACGTCTTCATCAATGCGTTCAGATGAGACAGTACATTGGTTAGGACACTACTGTATTCACCACGGCCAATCACAGAACAGCATTTACGTCTTCATCAAGGCGTTCAGATGAGACAATACATTGGTTAGGAAATTACTGTATTCACCACGACCAATCACAGAACAGCATTTATGCCTTCATCGGGGCGCTCTGATGAGACAATACATCGGTTACTGTGGGCTATTTACCACAGCCAATCACAGAACAACATTTACGCCTTCATCGGGGCGCTCTGATGAGACAATACATCGGTTACTGTGGGCTATTTACCACAGCCAATCACAGAACAACATTTACGCCTTCATCGGGGCGCTCTGATGAGACAGTACATCGGTTACTGTAGGATATTTACCACAGCCAATCACAGAACACCGTGTGTGGATATAACACCTACTCCTCTCCATTCTACACTTGATGAGTGGTCACTTTCCTTATAGTGTACCGGTAACTTGAAATAGGTCATGCTGGGTTATACAGTGTTCCTACTTTCCACACCATGTGAAATATTTGTGGGTCATGTGAATGTCAACGTTCTGATTTTTGGTACAATGTGAGGTAGGCCAATGTCAAGGTCACGTCTGTTCACAATCAAAACTTCTGGGTTTTTGCCTTATTCAGACACACACTGAATACAACGTGACAACCACCTACGTGGCTTGGTCACCGTGTTAGTACAAATAGCACTTTAGTGAATTCATATTAACATGTAGTGATCAGGCCTACATATTGTGAACACGTATACCCACACTTAATGTACTTGTTTGTCGCCTTTTACCCGCACTACTCTCAACCTTTTCCACTGCCCTAGAAAAAAGGGATATGCCCATAGACTGATCTCTCTATGCCCCTTATTTCAATTTTATAAAAGGAATTTATCCACCATACAGTTAATGCTAAATGCAGCACCTTGCGGAGACATTCTCTCAAACCCTCGATCTTGTTTTTTTTTTTATTCAGTCAAGTACATCCAGTATAAGAATGTCAGATACGCAAAAGCAAGGTATGCCCTACTTTTGGATATCCGTCATCTTGGATTTTCCTATTTCCGCACCATGCTAAAAGAAAGTTTTTCTTTGTCTGAGGCCTGGAATTAATAATGTATCTGTGATAAACCGCCCAGACATGTAAAGGCAATGTATGACCTACCTTTGCTTTTATCATCTTCAAATTGGCCCCACGAATTAAGACACCAGGTACTACAAATGTACCACGACAATCAGTACGTACAATATGTCCTACAAACGTACCAGTGCGATCAGTGCGTTCCAACCTGGTACAGACAATCTGTACTACAAGTGTACGAATATTACAAGCGTACCAGTGCGATCAGTGCGTTCCACCCTGGTACAGACAGTCTGTACTACACGTGTACGAATACTACAAGCGTACCAGTGCGATCAGTGCGCTCCTCCCTGGTACAGACAGTCCTGTACTACACGTGTACGAATACTACAAGTGCACCAGTGCGATTAATGTGTTTCCACCCTGGTACACACAGTCTGTACTACACGTGTACGAATTACTACAAGTAGACCAGTGCGATTAGTGCCTTCCACCCTGATACAGACAGTATGTATTACAAGTGTATGAATACTACAAGTGCACCAGTGGGATCAGTGCGTTCCACCCTGGTACAGACAGTCTGTACTACACGTGTACAAATACTACAGGCGTACCAGTGCGATCAGTGCGTTCCACCCTGGTACAGACAGTCTGTACTACACGTGTACGAATACTATAAGCGTACCAGTGCGATCAGTGCGTTCCACCCTGGTACAGACATTATGTATTACAAGTGTACGAATACTACAAGTGCACCAGTGCGATCAGTGTGTTCCACCCTGGTACAGACAGTCTGTACTACAAGTGTACGAATACTACAAGTGTGCGATCAGTGCGTTTCGCCCTGGTAACAGACAGTCTGTACTACACGTGTACGAATACTACAAGTGCACCAGTGCGATCAGTGCGTTCAACCCTGGTACAGACAGTAGGTACTACAAGTGTACGATACTACAAGGTGTGCGATCACGTGCGTTCCACCCTGGTACAGACAGTATGTAGTACAAGTGGACCATTACACTGCGTACGTACCACTATAGTATGTCTTTACATACATTGTAACACAAACGTGCCATTGCAGTCAGCGCTTACACTTTGGTACAGAAAACGTGGTTTTAAGTGACAGTATGGGTGAAATCCCCAATCAAATATTCATTTATTCATTTGATCGGTGTTTACGACTTACTCAAGAATAGTTCACTTATACGAAAGAGGCCTCCAATCAAATAAATAAATACCACAAGTCTTACCATTACAAACAATACGTAACACTCCGTTTAAACAGTATGCACTACAAGCACAGTGCGACAATCAGTATTTACCACTGCGGCACAGAGAGCTGCACTACAAGTATACCAACCAATGTTTACCACTTCGGTACAGACAGCAGCGAGCAGGCGTTTAGCTTCCAGTAAGGCTCCGGGAAAATCAATGGAGAAAACTGGATGTCCTGTCCTATATTACTGCCTCGAGACCCCCCATTAGTTTTCCATAAGCGACAATGTTAACGTCTTAGCGCTGTAGCTCAGTCCCAAACATTCCGAGGCCAATAAGCTTTGGTGCATGCCTGGCCCAGCCTGTGAGAAAGAAGCTGTAAAAATCTTGACATAGGTTGACCGTCAAAATCTGGACCTTTCCATGCCGGCAGCTGGGAGGGGTGCCTTAGCAACGCCAAGGGGACGTCCACTCGCAGCCTCATCACCACCTGTCTCCTTGTGTCCTCTCGCCCAGAATTTCAAACTTTCACCATTAAAACTCATACCTGCCCAAAGCTTAGACAATTTCCATCATTTTGATACCAAGCATGCACCTGTACACCAAAAACGGCAGGCTGGCAGCAAAAAAAGACTTTACACCCCTAAAATACACAGAACTACAATCGTCCCTACTGAAAAACGGAAGTTGTTAATGGGGGTCTGTGTCCTATCACACCAGCCAACTTTTTTCAAAATCAATAATTTTTGCACCACATAATGCTTACTACCTCTAAACCTCACACATAAAGTTACAGCTTGATACATGCTAAAACTTTTGAGTAGGAGGAATTTCACTTGGGGTACCCCTATCTTGGAAATGTGTCTGTTTGTCCGTCCTCAAGCACGAAGTTCAAAGCTCTGTAGTGCAACATACCGTTCAAAATATCTCAACCAGGTCAAATGTTTTGGAAAGCTGGTATGTATATCTGCAAGAAAAACGAAAAAAATGCCAATGACAAAGTATTTTACATTTTCCATTGACAAACATTTAGAAAGTATGGATTTTCAAGTAGATTTTCTTGTTTACAGCAGTGTAAAGAAAATACTTAAAAGCCAAAAGTGTCAAAATATATATCAAAAGACAGGTAATTTATCTGACAATTCACTTACAAAATATAGGACATACCTTTTAGCAACTTTGTGCAAAATTTGACTTAAAGTGATACAGGTGGGTAGCAAAGCGGAGTTTCAAAATTCCAGAAAAGTACATTTGATCACCATCAAAGTAAAACATATGCATCCAAAATTGATATAGAAATGCTCATAGGCACAGTTTCCATGGATAGGGCTAAAGAAAAGACTAGTAATCCCTTTTACATAGTGATTCACATGATAAAACCCTTTATAAGATCACCACTACCCCCCCCCCCCCCCCCCCCCACTACCCCCCTTTCCCGTCTCCCCATGGCTGCCATTGGTTGGCTGGCTTACCTCAACTCACAGTGCAAAAGAATCCCACCACCTGTGTTGTTGCCTCAAGACTAAATAAGTACTTTCTACATAACAAACACCAAAGTGTGACACTGGCATCTACAAGAGATAAGTAGAGGGGAGAAATATGAATTTGCCACTTACAAAAATAAAGCCACACAGTACATGCACATTGGTCATTCAGACAGTCAGCAAGGCAACCCTCCCAAGACATGTTGAAGGGACCCAAGAAGAGGGGAAAAGCTATACTTTTTAACCTGTAACAACACAGAAATCCTCAAATAATCAGTGAGAAATTACATCCGTAATCAGGTTCCACACTGGGTGTTCCTGGGTGGGCATGAGGAATGGACATTCAAACTGTCCGTACATATATGAGAAACCTGTGACGTTTCCCCGGTTGGGGTGGGGTGGGGGTGTGTGGTGGGGGGGGGGGGGGGGGGGCTGGAGTTGGTATGTGTCATGGTGTAGTACCGGACCAATGACGGGGATTCTAGGTCGGCCAAGGGAGTGGAAGACTGCATCCGAATGGTCAGGCCTTTGAGGAAGCTGAACGGCTAGCAGACCCCACTCACCTAGGTAGATCCCAGTTCAATATATGCATAAACCAGGCAAAGTTCACTGACGCCATGTTTGGGAGACAAGATCTAAACAGGGGAAACCAAGACGAAAGCTCAATAGGTATTAAACTAGGATGTGAAAGCCATATGTAGCTGTCTAATTTCTAACTTGTGTGTGAGGACATTGGAAACATAAAAAAAATCCCAGTTGCCCAGGGAGGTGGATGCCACACTGGGCCAGATACTAAAACAAAAACTCCTTGAGATGTCGCAGGAACAGCGTACTATGTTCTGGTGGAGAAACAGACACCTGGTGGGGCAGAGACTCATTTTCACAAGGGCAATATTCCAACAGATCACACTTACATGTATGCTAGAAACTTGAAATTGATCATTTTTGTTCCAACGCCACACATACTGTGTGAGTGCACATGTAACTTGTCAGAGGAATGAATATACACATGCAATGAAAACTACATGCCTGCAGTGGTTTATTTTTAAGTTTAAAGAGGAAAATTTACCTTGTCCACTTCAAGTCTATGCCCAAAACAGCAGACAGTGTTGCAGCAGAGATGCCTGTTTTTAATGTTTTGTGACCTGCAGGATGATTTGAAGCACATTTACCTAGCGTGTGGTGGCACACATGGGAGGAACCTGACTTGGTTTGTAAATTAAATGCACACTGGCCCTCTCTACTACTCTAGCCAAGTAAATTAATCTGCTGATGTGTTTTTATCCACCTGTGTGAGGCTGGGCCCTTATATGTGATGCAAGGCCTTATTGACCATCCTTAATCACACCACCCTATCTATCAGCCACATACTCCAATTTCACTCGCAGCACTCAAATTTTGCATTATTCATCAAATGTCAGCCCCAAAAGAGACATTTAAAAAACCAGGAACAATGAAACGTTGTCTGTGTTTGTTCCAGTCTGTTTATACTCCTGTACTACCCTTGACCACAGAGCGTTTTAGCCGATTTTTAGACAAAATGGATATGTGGGGAAAATATAGAATTAAAAAGCTTTAAAACTGCTCAATCAAGTTCCATGTCAATGCAAACCACATCGCAGATGTACCCACCAAATATTATCAGGCTGCTGCGAAATCTGAGCACACAGTGACATATTACATGTTTTGGCACAAGTGGACAGATCAGGCCTCAGACCCCCATTAGTTTTCCATAAGCGACAATGTTAACGTTTAGCGCTGTAGCTCAGTCCCAAACATTCCGAGGCCAATAAGCTTTGGTGCATACCTGGCCCAGCCTGTGAGAAAGAAGCTGTAAAAATCTTGACATAGGTTGACCGTCAAAATCTGGACCTTTCCATGCCGGCAGCTGGGAGGGGTGCCTAGCAACGCCAAGGGGACGTCACTCGCAGCCTCATCACCACCTGTCTCCTTGTGTCCTCTCGCCCAGAATTTCAAACTTTCACCATTAAAACTCATACCTGCCCAAAGCTTAGACAATTTCCATCATTTTGATACCAAGCATGCACCTGTACACCAAAAACGGCAGGCTGGCAGCAAAAAAAGACTTTACACCCTAAAATACACAGAACTACAATCGTCCCTACTGAAAAACGGAAGTTGTAATGGGGGTCTGTGTCCTATCACACCAGCCAACTTTTTTCAAAATCAATAATTTTTGCACCACATAATGCTTACTACCTCTAAACCTCACACATAAAGTTACAGCTTGATACATGCAAAAACTTTTGAGTAGGAGGAATTTCACTTGGGGTACCCCTATCTTGGAAATGTGTCTGTTTGTCCGTCCTCAAGCACGAAGTTCAAAGCTCTGTAGTGCACATACCGTTCAAAATATCTCAACCAGGTCAAATGTTTTGGAAAGCTGGTATGTATATCTGCAAGAAAAACGAAAAAATGCCAATGACAAAGTATTTTACATTTTCCATTGACAAACATTTAGAAAAGTATGGATTTTCAAGTAGATTTTCTTGTTTACAGCAGTGTAAAGAAAATACTTAAAAGCCAAAAGTGTCAAAATATATATCAAAAGACAGGTAATTTATCTGACAATTCACTTACAAAATATAGGACATACCTTTTAGCAACTTTGTGCAAAATTTGACTTAAAGTGATACAGGTGGGTAGCAAAGCGGAGTTTCAAAATTCCAGAAAAGTACATTTTGATCACCATCAAAGTAAACATATGCATCCAAATTGATATAGAAATGCTCATAGGCACAGTTTCCATGGATAGGGCTAAAGAAAAGACTAGTATCCCTTTTACATAGTGATTCACATGATAAAACCCTTTAAAAGATCACCCACTACCCCCCCCCCCCCCACTACCCCCCTTTCCCGTCTCCCCCATGGCTGCCATTGGTTGGCTGGCTTACCTCAACTCACAGTGCAAAAGAATCCCACCACCTGTGTTGTTGCCTCAGACTAAATAAGTACTTTCTACATAACAAACACCAAAGTGTGACACTGGCATCTACAAGAGATAAGTAGAGGGGAGAAATATGAATTTGCCACTTACAAAAATAAAGCCACACAGTACATGCACATTGGTCATTCAGACAGTCAGCAAGGCAACCCTCCCAAGACATGTTGAAGGGACCCAAGAAGAGGGGAAAAGCTATACTTTTTAACCTGTAACAACACAGAAATCCTCAAATAATCAGTGAGAAATTACATCCGTAATCAGGTTCCACACTGGGTGTTCCTGGGTGGGCATGAGGAATGGACATTCAAACTGTCCGTACATATATGAGAAACCTGTGACGTTTCCCCGGTTGGGGTGGGGTGGGGGTGTGTGGGGGGGGGGGGGGGGGGGCTGGAGTTGGTATGTGTCATGGTGTAGTACCGGACCAATGACGGGGATTCTAGGTCGGCCAAGGGAGTGGAAGACTGCATCCGAATGGTCAGGCCTTTGAGGAAGCTGAACGGCTAGCAGACCCCACTCACCTAGGTAGATCCCAGTTCAATATATGCATAAACCAGGCAAAGTTCACTGACGCCATGTTTGGGAGACAAGATCTAAACAGGGAAACCAAGACGAAAGCTCAATAGGTATTAAACTAGGATGTGAAAGCCATATGTAGCTGTCTAATTTCTAACTTGTGTGTGAGGACATTGGAAACATAAAAAAAATCCCAGTTGCCCAGGGAGGTGGATGCCACACTGGGCCAGATACTAAAACAAAAACTCCTTGAGATGTCGCAGGAACAGCGTACTATGTTCTGGTGGAGAAACAGACACCTGGTGGGGCAGAGACTCATTTTCACAAGGGCAATATTCCAACAGATCACACTTACATGTATGCTAGAAACTTGAAATTGATCATTTTTGTTCCAACGCCACACATACTGTGTGAGTGCACATGTAACTTGTCAGAGGAATGAATATACACATGCAATGAAAACTACATGCCTGCAGTGGTTTATTTTTAAGTTTAAAGAGGAAAATTTACCTTGTCCACTTCAAGTCTATGCCCAAAACAGCAGACAGTGTTGCAGCAGAGATGCCTGTTTTTAATGTTTTGTGACCTGCAGGATGATTTGAAGCACATTTACCTAGCGTGTGGTGGCACACATGGGAGGAACCTGACTTGGTTTGTAAATTAAATGCACACTGGCCCTCTCTACTACTCTAGCCAAGTAAATTAATCTGCTGATGTGTTTTTATCCACCTGTGTGAGGCTGGGCCCTTATATGTGATGCAAGGCCTTATTGACCATCCTTAATCACACCACCCTATCTATCAGCCACATACTCCAATTTCACTCGCAGCACTCAAATTTTGCATTATTCATCAAATGTCAGCCCCAAAAGAGACATTTAAAAAACCAGGAACAATGAAACGTTGTCTGTGTTTGTTCCAGTCTGTTTATACTCCTGTACTACCCTTGACCACAGAGCGTTTTAGCCGATTTTTAGACAAAATGGATATGTGGGGAAAATATAGAATTAAAAAGCTTTAAAACTGCTCAATCAAGTTCCATGTCAATGCAAACCACATCGCAGATGTACCCACCAAATATTATCAGGCTGCTGCGAAATCTGAGCACACAGTGACATATTACATGTTTTGGCACAAGTGGACAGATCAGGCCTCAGACCCCCATTAGTTTTCCATAAGCGACAATGTTAACGTTTAGCGCTGTAGCTCAGTCCCAAACATTCCGAGGCCAATAAGCTTTGGTGCATACCTGGCCCAGCCTGTGAGAAAGAAGCTGTAAAAATCTTGACATAGGTTGACCGTCAAAATCTGGACCTTTCCATGCCGGCAGCTGGGAGGGGTGCCTAGCAACGCCAAGGGGACGTCACTCGCAGCCTCATCACCACCTGTCTCCTTGTGTCCTCTCGCCCAGAATTTCAAACTTTCACCATTAAAACTCATACCTGCCCAAAGCTTAGACAATTTCCATCATTTTGATACCAAGCATGCACCTGTACACCAAAAACGGCAGGCTGGCAGCAAAAAAAGACTTTACACCCTAAAATACACAGAACTACAATCGTCCCTACTGAAAAACGGAAGTTGTAATGGGGGTCTGTGTCCTACTACCTCAGTGACCTTCAGAAATAGCGTGAAACAGCATTCGCTATCAATGGGTTTTAGTGAGTACACCGACAAGGCAAAAACACGTACTCTGCCAAGCAGACTCTTCAGGACAGGGTAAATAGTGATATGCGCGGGCAGCGAGAGGGCGCTAAAGCCGACGGTGGGAAGATCTAGGACGCCGTCTCTCTGGCGGTGAAGAACCAGGGCTGTCGAGTGCGCGGGAAAGTGCTTGGAAAGGAATCAATGGCTATGGAATAGATAGGTGATCTGCACTGGAAGAAAGAGTATGACCAGATTAATTAAATGTGTCCTATTGGATCGATTTTTCTTAGTTTGCATTTTAGTTGGCTGTGTAATTTATCAAGAGAGATCAGAAAAGCATAAGACACAAGCTCGAGCCGTTACAAAGTACATGTTCTGGTGACCACCAGCCATGTTCACTGTTTGACAGGGAGTGTTAGGACATTTCACGGTAGAGATGTATTCTGGGTAAAACGAGATATAATCGAAATAAATTTCCTGAAACATGTATATCTGACATCAGGAGACACACAGTTAAAGGAGATTCTCTGAAGCTTAAATGTTTCGTCGAACTAGAGCTGAGAAATGTCTGTTGTTGATGGCTGCCGCGAAGACGACGGGTTTGGGCAAACCAGTATCACATGCAACTTACAAAGACTACACCCGAAGTTTTACTAATTTCTGTTTTTACAAAGCATTATGGTGGCCGGATAGGGCCAACATCGTATCATCGTACCATGGTTCAATTTACGCCGATATAACCGCATCATTTGTGCCATCTCTTAATTCATGTCATCGCCAGGCGGTGGATATAATTATTGTCTTTGGGTAAATATCTCATTCACACATGTTACAGTTACCAGATTCTAGACCACTTCTGTGGCTTCTTGGTTACAGCGTCCTCCTCGAAGTCGGAAGAGCCAGAATCAAACCCAGGTCGCGTCATTCCAAAGACTTTAAAAATGGTACTTGCTGCTGCCTCGCCTGGCGCTCAGCAATGAGATTTTAGAGCAAGGAAACCTGGCTGGGTGGGGTGTTATGTCTGGTGTCTTCTGCATGACTCTCCCTGCCACAATTTATGTACACCCACCTAATGACTCCTCGTCTTCAAAGCAACGAAAAAATGTGAAGTATACAACGCTAAACCCCAAGCATACATACACACAAGATTCTAAAGTTTGAAAAAAAAAATAGCGACTTATAAATTTTGGGAATGCTACAACCGACTTTGAACATGAACAGGTGAACTCATGAGGCTGATATTTTGGGAAAGGTAATTTTTTGCCCATTCCAAAAAAGTAGCAAAAAATCAGTTGGATTTGGTCTGATCGTTATATTGGGACAAGGATAGTTAATCCAGCTTGGACCCGAGTCGCCACTGAGAAGTGGTTCCTCGTGGCATTATAGCTCACGTGTGAACACGAGTATATCTCAAAACATGCAAATGTCGCCCTGAAGCGTGAATTTGTCTTGCATGAATTAATCGCCTTAATTTTCCTCAAAACGAGAGGACTGACATATACATATGAGCATGCGTGATAACCGCTAATCTCGCTCTCAGTAAAGTGTGATTTCGCCTTACATGAACTTCAAGCAGGAAATTAGGCTAAATAACCACGCGGGTTGGGGGACAGAAAAAAATGCTGAGCAAATTCACCACGCGATTCACACGTGAGTTACTGAGTGAATTCACCACGCTACTCACACGTGAGTTACTGAGTGAATTCACCACTATACTCACACGTGAGTTACTGAGCCAGTTCACCACACTAATCACACGAAAGTTACTGAGTGAATTCAACACGCTACTTACGCGTGAGTTACTGAGTGAATTCACCACGCGATTCACACGTGAGTTACTGAGTGAATTCACCACGCTATTCACACGTGAGTTACTGAGTGAATTCACCACTATACTCACACGTGAGTTACTGAGCCAGTTCACCACACTAATCACACGAAAGTTACTGAGTGAATTCAACACGCTACTTACGCGTGAGTTACTGAGTGAATTCACCACGCTACTCACACGTGAGTTACTGAGTGAATTCACCACGCTACTCACACGTGAGTTACTGAGTGAATTCACCACGCTACTCACACGTGAGTTACTGAGTGAATTCACCACTATACTTACACGTGAGTTACTGAGCCAGTTCACCACACTAATCGCACGAAAGTTACTGAGTGAATTCACCACGCTACTCACGCGTGAGTTACTTAATAAATTCATCACCCTATTTACAAGTAAGTTACCGAGTGAGTTCTTCACGCCATTTACAAGTGAAGAATTTATCACGCAGTATTTTATCATTGAAAATACTGCTCGCTCATGGTGATGTATTTTAAAACTGGAAGAGATCGTAAGAATTTAATTTCGCAATTTATGGACAACAAAAAGGACGGCTGAAACTGTGGCGTTACGTTTGCCCCGATGAATAATGCAGAGTCATTGGCTGTTGCGACATAGTGCACCAGCCTGACTTTCTTATGAAAGGCGATAGAAATACAAGTGGATTAAAACTTTAGATATGTTACACCACGTAACAAACTGTACAGTGTAGCCGATAGTCTATAGTCCAGGAAGATTTGTTTATTCTGTACAAAGATTAGTCTAGTGCAGAAGGTATTTTCCCCTCAAAGGCGCTGACAGACAACATAGCGCTAAAATGCACGGGTTAGTCGAGGTTTCGACGGCCAATAGAAATCACATAACCTCAATTGAATAACCAATGGAAACCACAGAACCACGAATTGGCGGACCAATCGGAACAATAGAACCACGATATTGACAACAAATCAAAACCAAAACCTGAGAACCAGAATTAAAACACCAATCAAAGCTTCAGAACCATGATTTGTCATTAAATGAAAACCACGAAACCACAAATTAGATCTGGGTCAGTAATTCAGATCACTGGGCTAAGAGAAGTCGCATGGCGAAACTGAAAGTAAACGGTATACGAAAGCGGAGATACGATTAATTTTTGAGTCTTAGCTTACAACGACAGCTGCAGTCTGTGAGTATGCAAGCATTCAGACGGTTAATGCATGATCGGTGTATTCCCGTAACCTTGGGATGTCACTTTTAATGACTATAGGCCTGACATCATTTTATCATATATGGTATGTAAAGCACAGCACGCCGTTGTTGTTGTTATTGACCTTCAAACCCTCGGTGATGCACAGCATTGGGTGGGTGAGTGAGTGAGTGATTGGGGTTTAACGCCGTCGGCCTACTTAGCCGTATTTGAGGGAGGTATATATTGTGTAAAGCAAATATCCACTTCACTGATGTCACCCGCACCAACTGCCAGCCAGTTTAAGATGGGGTCAGATGGAAGAAATTCTAGCGGCATTTGATCACTTGGATATGATTGCATTGATTAGTGTTAAAGCGGTCTATAAGTTGATTTATTTCTCTGAAATTAAATAGTTAAAAACTCGGGAAATATTTCCGTCAGCTAACTTTTAAAGAAATACAAGATGAACATCTGAACCCATGTTAATGTTGACTCCAGCCAGTAATCTCCTCATAGGTAATCAAAGGAGCTTGCTTCCAAGCTCAGCAGCCTATCCTCATTATCAGAGTGCGTTTTTCAAACAGTTTTTACAGTTTAAAGTGCAGCCTAGAGCGGAAAGTATGGCAGTCATTGTTAAACTTTTTAAGTGCTAATATGGAATTATGAAACTTAAATTTCAGTTTGAATTTTAATGATTTTAATTAAATTAATTTAAATAATGTTAATTATATATACTGCTCAGTGAGATTTGTCTTACTTTCTGTATTTCAGTTTGTTTACAAGTTCTATGGATTAACAGGTTGTTTAAATAGAAAGCAGAATTCATTTTATTAAACTAATTTGTTAAATTAGCTTCTTGTCATATAATGTTTGACAAGTTAATTGCACATGGGCTGACTTTCTGTCCTGGGGATACCTTGAGATTTTACCAAACATACTACATGCATGTACATGTATTTCTCAAGCTAATTCTGAGCGAATCCCTCAGGTTCAGATTGTCTGGACAGTGTAACAGGTTGGTCTGTGTTTCCCATGAGAAGATGCTGCTTCTACTGACCACTCTAAACCTTTGTGGCTTTTTAATGACCCTGACATCTGGTAAGATGGTAGCCCCAGTGTTCATCTTGCCAGCAGCCCATCAGGTAATAACCTGTGCAACTATTTAATTCTGTGTTATCCTGGTTTGTTAGTTTTGTTTATGGCAGCAGCAATTTAATGTCTGTCCTAATCCAGGATGGGGGAAATATCATGTTTTTGAGATTTTTATGTGATGTATGTTACAACCAAATAAATATACTTAAGGTGAGATAATGTTATCATCATTTGTTCTTTTTCAGTTACAGTCATGTCTAGTGTCTTATATCCTAAATTTCAAAAGAGTGAAACAGGCGAACTTCTCCTCAGTGATTCTGTGGAAGGGAGGCTTGCAGCTGCGAATTGGCCAAAGTCGTCACCAGCGCTTACCACTGTGGTTGTACACAAAGAGGCCAGGGAAAGAGTCGCTGCCAGACAAGGCGATTGAACTGATGAAAGAGATGTACTTGGTAGGTCCCTGATTAGGTCAATAGTATTCACCAGTAGTGCTATCTTTTAAGAACATGCATAAAGTTAATATTTTGCTTGATGGATAAGAAACTGGTAAAATTATAAAACAAGTACACTCACTTGTTAAATTTTAGATACGTGTATTCAGTGTCTGTGGAGTATTTAATTTGGTTATTGTTATTTATTTCTGTATTCCTGACCAAAATGTCCCTCAGGATCTGCCAACCTTGTTCAGCATCAGCTGAATTTGTTCTTTAGGTTAAGTGTGAAGGTTCATCAGCAGCCAGGTGATGGTCATGATTAGTTGTTTTTCTTGCGATAATACCACCGATTAATTCTAATGTACATGTAAGTGGAAGTTCTGCAGTGCATGTAGGACTCCTATTAGTCTAATCAAATTTATAATTTGAAAATAACAGCCATGTTATACATTAAAAGTGATCATGTTAATGTATGTTAATTCAACCTGTTGTGTTTATCATGAACTGCTAGGTGAGTACATCCTCCAGTGTGGGAAGTATAGTGGAAAGTGTTTCCGGTGGCTTTTGGAGAATGGCCCTGGATATTGTGGATGGGTTGTTGGACAGATCATCAAGGATGAAGGGAAACAAGACCTGTCTAGAGTTCAGCAAAGACACAACAAGGTGACACCATGTACATTTTATGGTTTACTGACACTGTTAAGTAGGATGTTAAGGCTCAATAAATCAGTCAGTCAATCAATCAATCAATCAATCAAACCCACTAAAATGTATACAGGATGTGCAGTGGATGCCAGCTGACTTGCACAAGACTGGTAGTGAACCATAGATTGGATGATTCTTAGTTAAATAACTATTACAGTGAAATTCACGAAATCAGACATGCCAACACAAGCAGACAGTGTACAGACAAATTTAATTGAACTCTATTGTAATTGTACAAATCTTTCTGAACTTGAACCTGTTTCAGTGACATTTAGTGACAATCAGATGAAAATTGTATTTTATAGCGCTACATGCAAATGTTTGAGGAGGGGCGCACCATTATTCAAAGGAAAAACGAGGAGACATGCAAGTCAAGCACCTCTCAGTTGAAGGCCCTTGTCACAACAGAGCGACAGCTATCAACTGGGGCCCTTGTGCAGAAGGCCAAGACACTTTTTGCCCCACCTAAGGTGAAACCAGGTGAGTACTGCTGATAAATCAGTGCAAATCAGTTAATATTGTTTATCGAAATATAACAAAGATGATAACTAAAAATTATAACTGGATTAATACCACACAGTGATGAGAAGATTTAGGATCAGGGGAGATAACTCACAATTATAATAAGGTATCTCATTGACATAATCATAGTTTCTTGTGAAAATAAGATGTGTGAAATATTAATTTTTGTTGTATTTATTTTTTTATCAATTCAGTTAACATATGTTCTTTGTTCACAGACATTCCATCTTCTCAGTCACCGCTGATTGCTCAAGAAATCAAACTGGGTAAGTATTTATGTAAACACTCACAGGCACATTACCTGGCTTGTATGTGGACTAGAGATAATAATATGTGTGGGTGTGATATAAATTCCACTGGTGTATTTGGATGTTAAAATACACATCTTTGTGGTAACGAATGAAAGCAGTCCAGTGAACGTGACATATAGTACAGGATTGTATAACTGGTGCAGAAGAACGATTCCATGATATGTTTGCTTCTTTCTTGCACAGGTACTTCAGCACAGGAAGATCGAGATCTGGTCTCGGTTCTTGAACATATTGAATCGACTGAAATGTCGGACGCCACTGAAGTATCTTCAGAAGTTCCAGGTAATTTTTGTGGAAAATATTCAGTTTGTATAGGACGAATATTTTTACATTTAAATCCTCCAGAAATCATTTTTATAGGAACAAGATATGTTTTAATTTTATGAATTTGATGTACACTTAAATGAAGTAAATAGAATATCCTAAATATCACCTTTAGAAGTCAGTACAGCTGCCAAAAATTATACATTGGGTGACTGATATATGTATTTGTGTTTTTAATATTGTGTCTAATAAATGCAAAAATGATTTCTTAAAATGCCATCGAACTTTTAAAATGTGACAAAAAGAAGCAAATTTTTCTTCCCCAGATTTTAGGTGAGTTAGTGTACTTGTTCAATTTGTATTTTGGTAGATGTTTAATGTTTACATGGAATTGTTTTATGATATTAGTAGGCTGACTTGAGGTAAGTACTAATATTTTATCTTAGCTTGAGGCTCCACATGTCCACCTTTGCTTTTTACCTGCGGGACTTCTCTTCATTTATTTTGTCTCTCGCTAAAGCTTCTTGTCTGCTCTCCATCCATTTCAGTTGTTAAGTACGACATTAAACCCCAAGCACTCACTCACCCCATCCATTTCCTTATAGCTTTATGTTCATATATTCTAATGAAACTTAAATGTCGTTGCACAATATGTATGTGAACAATATGTCTTGTGGTTTTGTCAGAACTTAGCATATCATAGTGCTTATGAATGGAGCAATGCATTGTGTGTATATGGTATTAGGGGGCTGTCATTATATATACATGTAGATGGGTGTGTGGTAACCTGTGGTTTATAAAATATTTTAAGAAAACCAATTGAACTAAATTTTCTTATAAATTTAGTATAATTTTTTGACTTCCTTTTAGTTTGATAATTAATTTTAGAAGCCTGTAAATCAAGGATGTATTTCGTTGCCTAAATTGTATAATTTTGTTCAGCTGTAAATTATACTTCATAAGCTTTAACGTCTGTTATTTGCGTCAAAGTAGTGATCTGTGGAGTGATTTAAGGATTGAAAAATACCATTTGATTTTTGCCATAAATGTGAAGTTCTCAAGAAATTATCTTAATTCTTACTTATCAATTTCTGACTTATTGTTTACATCAGATGAACTCCTCTTGTATCAAGGCTGGAAATCTACGCTGCCAAAAGAGGACCAGCAGTGGATATCCAAAACATTTTTCAGGAGGAACCCCTGGACCAACAAAATTGAGTTCCGTTCTGATATCTTGATCAAACTGTGGCATACACCACCCCCTCCAAGTATGGCATCTTCAGCCCGAAACAAAGTTGACAGATACTTCAGTCATCAATTGTTTTTGTGGATAGCAGTTAATTTTTGGGGAGTAAAGCTTCTTTGTCCACATAGCAGCGAGTTTGGAAAATGTGGTGGAGTGCTGACCAGGGCAGGCTTCCACCAGAAAACAAGGATGGTGCTTGATGTTGACAGCTTTTACATCATTGCTGCAGAGTATCTACAGTGCTCATCCTGTGGTGCTAAGGTAAACTATGTTTTATATTGTGAGTTCAACTGTATGTTAAACAAAAGGAGAAACAGTTTCATACCCAGTTTTGTGAGTCTAAATTCAAGCATAGGAGATAGAACACACTCCTCAGTCCAACATTGTGAACACAATAAGTTCATGAATGGGCTTGGATAAATTTAATTGTTCTCAGTCTGCTTGCTGTACACAACAATAAGGCTCAGTGAAACTCTCAGCAAAGTGGCTGTGAGTTCAATTCCATGGGTTTTTACTATGATTTTTCCTCTTGCTGGAAGTCAAAACTTAAGATGAAATTTTTCTTTCTAGGTTATCTCTTGGGCACATAACATAATCAGCCAGCTTGGTATTGACCATCAGATACATTTTCCATGCATCCTGACTGCCGAGTTTGCCTGTGATGGCAAGGTGGTGGAGCTACTGCGGCATCGAGGCCTGGGTAACAGCAGTAGCTTGTTGCGTAGGCAGTTAGAGGAGGAACATGGAGATCGCTATCTCAAGGCGGTGCATCATTATCTGACTGAGTGTCCACGATTCCAGAGAGCATCACAGAGTGGTCTGGTGGTAACACCCCAGTTTGAAGAGCCTCCACAAATAATTAGGATGCCAGGGCACCGCTGGTTGATGAAAATTTATCAGCTTGATGTGATACAAAGGCTAGATCACATCAAGGCTAGCATAACGTCCCAGTTTGGAGAGGTGTTGAAATTAGATTCAACAAAAAAAAAACACTAAAAAATTGACTGGTATTTATCTGATTTTAGTCATTCTTATGGATTATTGACTTATGTTAAATGCACACATTTATCAGGAGCCTGTTTATTCATATTCCTTAATTTAAATGAATTTCTTAAATGAAATTTGCCATTTTCACAGAGTAACTGCAGCAAGTTTTAAGTCATTAAGAGGCAGAATGCTGATAACTTTGATAGTTGATAAACTAAAGATTTGATGTACATAACAATTATCAATATTGATTCCAGGTCAAAGTGCAAAAACTGCCATGTGGGCCACAAACGTTGGCAACGAGCATGGGCAAGTCATCATGACAGTTCTCACTACTGGGGATGGACAGGGTTTGAGGGATATGATTGATGGTGTCATTGATCGCTATCGTCGTGCCAGTGTTGACCCTCCTGGACTTCTCTATGTAGACAGAGGCTGTTGTGGCAGCTCTGCTATTACCAAGTACTTTGATGACTGGCCATTCCTGCAAGTTAGGTAAAGTCTTGTTTGCTTTATGTCAAAGAGTTCTAGTAGTGTGTACAATAACTTTAAGGGTTTTCAGCTCATGCTGACTTCCTCTCCAGCTGTATGTGAGAAGGTCCGCCAGCAACCTGTGGATGGTTGTGGGTTTCCCCCGGACTCTGCATGGGTCCCTCTCACAATAATGGTGGCCGCCATCATATAAGTGAAATATTCTTGAGTAATTCAAATAAATCAAATAAATTTAATGGTTTCATTGGACTGGACTGCCTGGGAAGAACACTGTATGGCTGATTTCCATCCTGGGTGTATGGGAATGTATCAGACAGACAGGTTTCACTGGAACTTAGGTCATTATTTATACCCTAAAAATTGTTACGGGGCGTCTGAGTCATTGCATCTTTTGCTGGAAGGAGGAAAATATCTGGTTGTTGAAAAAGGCAAAGCGTTTGGAAGTGACCAAGCGTCATATTCCAAATCCCAGCGATTCTGATGTAGTGCTAGCTCGCCACTGCAGGAGAAGGACACGTGGCGCCGATGAGACTTAACGTCTTATCTCGAAACTGATCAGTTCCATGGATCGTTACAAGGGCTTGGAAATTCTTACTGTGCCCCTCATCAACACTGAGAAAATGAGAGACATTTGGCAACAACAGAGTCGACATGTTGGTTGTATCCAGGACCCTGAAGCTATCCAGTTGTACACCTGCACGGGTACATTGGTTAAGGGAGGTGTAACACTCCCCACTTTCAGATGCTCCAGAGGATCAACCAGTCTGGAGAGTTTCCATTTACATATGGCTAGATTTATCCCTGGTATGTAAAGTTACAGTATTCATACGGGTAGTTTGTTAGTATTTTCTCTCTGACATTTCTTCATGATACAACACTGTAGTCAATAGATGTGTTTTGAGTTCCTAAAGCATGTCATGAAACACCAACCACTGAACACCTTAAACCACCAGTATCTGTGAGTCTGGTAACTTTACCTTCCTTATGTCAGTTTCGGCTGTTACTGTCAGTAATATGTTCATCACCGAATCAGCCCAAGATAAATTTTAACAGTTTTATAACACTTTGTTTTTCAGGTACTGTTGCCAATGATGTAAACTTTCAGGTTTACCTCCTTGATGGTGTGTACAGGTGGAATGAGGACAGAAGACGGGATGCCTTAACCAGTAAAGGAGGAGCTGATCCCATCTCCTATGATGGTCCACTGCAGCAAGCAGTCAACAAGTTGTCGTCAGAGGTGCCGGGGAAAACATTTTGTCCAAATTTTGTACCACCAAAAAAGTATATGGGTAAGAAAGGCATAAGGATGTCACAGTTCCAATGCTGGATGCTGTGGCATCTGAGGAACAAGTGCAGACAGGGGAGATTACTATGGGTAGGCTGCATTTTGTGTTAGTTTTTCATCAGTTTTTTGGAAGGAGAGATGTGGCTGTTGAAATATGCCGGACGTTTAAGTTTTAGGTTAAAGTCTGATTAAAAAGAAAATACACAACTGGGATATTGTCTTCAAACCTTATGTTCTGAATTCCTGACAGTTCAAATGCAATACTCCCATTATCGTGAAATAACTTTTTGGGGACAGAGCTGCAATCAACAAAGTTTGTATCCTTGTGTGTAATACATAGCTTTAAGGATTTGCACATGATACGTCTCTGGACTTTTGTTCCCGCTTTTTTTAAACTCTCATTACAGAATTTTGTTACAGTAACTTTTGTCTTTTTGAGTATTTTTGTATTTTGCTTATTTCCTATAGCTCAGCCATCAGGTACGCCTCCTGTGACCTCTGCTTCAGAGTGATCCATTGACACAACGGCTGTTTTAAGTACAGGTGAGTAAGTTGTGATCAGTTAACACAAATGCCATGTAAAGATTCAGCTCTTCCCCACAAAGATATATAGTGCTGCAAGAAACTTCGTAAGTTTGCAGGAATAAAAGAATTTTATAAATAATATCCAGTTGTAGTGTTAAGATTTTTCTCATGATTTTCCTATTTATTTTTCAGGTGTTGAACAGCTTCAAGAGTCAGGAGAGGAGATGATCTTATCATGTGAGCCCAAAGTTGATGATGTCAGATAATAATCTCTCATCTCAGCACTTAACACAAGTCTCCATCAGATTACATACTGACAAAAATTAGTTCTAGATCACGATTCCATTCATATCACTTATAAAAGTGAGACAGTCTCTGTGCCAAATTCTGAGATAGTTCTAGACATTTTAACACAGACATGTCGCCATTCAGACACAGCTTTTAACACAGACATGTCGCCATTTAGACACAGCTTTTAACACATACATGTCGCCATTTAGACATGGCTTTTAACACAGACATGTTGCCATTGAGACATGGCTTTTAACACAGACATGTCGCCATTCAGACACAGCTTTTAACACATACATGTCGCCATTCAGACACGGCTTTTAACACAGACATGTCGCCATTTAGACATGGCTTTTAACACAGACATGTTGCCATTGAGACATGGCTTTTAACACAGACATGTTGCCATTCAGACACAGCTTTTAACACAGACATGTCGCCATTCAGACACAGCTTTTAACACAGACATGTCGCCATTTAGACACAGCTTTTAACACAGACATGTTGCCATTCAGACATGGCTTTTAACACAGACATGTCGCCATTCAGACATGGCTTTTAACACAGACATGTCGCCATTCAGACACAGCTTCTAACACAGACATGTCGCCATTCAGACACAGCTTTTAACACAGACATGTCGCCATTCAGACACAGCTTTTAACACAGACATGTCGCCATTTAGACACAGCTTTTAACACAGACATGTTGCCATTCAGACACAGCTTTTAACACAGACATGTCGCCATTCAGACACAGCTTTTAACACATACATGTCGCCATTCAGACACAGCTTTTAACACAGACATGTCGCCATTTAGACACAGCTTTTAACACAGACATGTTGCCATTCAGACACAGCTTTTAACACATACATGTCACCATTCAGACACAGCTTTTAACACAGACATGTCGCCATTTAGACATGGCTTTTAACACAGACATGTTGCCATTCAGACACAGCTTTTAACACAGACATGTCGCCATTTAGACACAGCTTTTAACACATACATGTCACCATTCAGACACAGCTTTTAACACAGACATGTCGCCATTTAGACATGGCTTTTAACACAGACATGTTGCCATTCAGACACAGCTTTTAACACAGACATGTCGCCATTCAGACACAGCTTCTAACACAGACATGTCGCCATTCAGACAGCTTTTAACACAGACATGTCGCCATTTAGACATGGCTTTTAACACAGACATGTTGCCATTCAGACACAGCTTTTAACACAGACATGTCGCCATTCAGACACAGCTTTTAACACATACATGTCGCCATTCAGACACAGCTTTTAACACAGACATGTCGCCATTCAGACACAGCTTTTAACACAGACATGTTGCCATTTAGACACAGCTTTTAACACATACATGTCGCCATTTAGACACAGCTTCTAACACAGACATGTCGCCATTTAGACATGGCTTTTAACACAGACATGTCACTGCTTTCATAGATTCCCTGATACAGTTACAAGTAAGTGACCCACTGAGCTCTTCCATTCCCCTACAACAGAGAAGTCCATGTACCTAATGTACACAGTCTACAAAAAGACAACAAGGCTTGTTTCAGTATTTCCATTCCATTTATTACTATGAGCTTCTTTATTTATTTATAACCATTAATAACCATTAGCACATATTTGCTGCATCAATAATCTCACTTCATATAGCACATGATTAAAACTCTAAAAAGCTTCGGACTCTAGAATATATGTCAAACTAATGGACGCATGTATGAAGGCAAAATTGCGCGACAGTGATTCCTCTCGTGGGGAAAAAACAAGACAAAACAGAACTCATGCAAAACAGCATATTAATTATAGTCAGTTGCCAGGACTAACTACAAACAAAAGTGAATATCCTTATCCATGGTCAACCAATAGTTAGTCAAGTATCTACGTATGCATATCATACATTTACATCAGAAACAATACTACTGTATTGTAAGGACCCAAATACATGTATTGTAAGGATTCAAATACATGTATTGTAAGGGCCCAAATACATGTATTGTAAGGACCCAAACACATGTACTGTAAGGACCCAAATACATGTTTTGTAAGGGCCCATATACATGTATTGTAAGGACCCAAATACATGTATTGTAAGGACCCAAATACATGTATTGTAAGGACCCAAACACATGTATTGTAAGGGCTCAAATACATGTATTGTAAGGACCCAAATACATGTATTGTAAGGACCCAAACACATAAATTGTAAGGACCCACATTCATGTACAGGTTGATATTATCATGAAATAGCGTTCATCACAAACCCTTCATCCAACTACTGGCACTGATGATAGATTCTTCCTAGTTTATAACTCTGAAAAAAAATTTATGACAGAATTCATAACCTTGAAACTGTCATATTGACCTTTATGACCTTTATGACATCAAAACCTATTGTCTTCATTCCTTTGCCCTTTATTTTGACCCTTGAACCCTGGCCTCTTATCCTGGCGGCCACTCCATCTGTCTCCCGCCCGTAACATGGACGTGAACGTGGTAAACCGTCTGACCTCTCCGTCCGCACCGTCATTTATGGTCACTCGGTAGCCGTTGTCCAGCTTCAGATCCTTGGCAAGCTTGCGTGCCACCAGCAAAAGATGTCCTAGCAAGCTGGTAAGAAATGGTAACATACTGTAGCAACCTATTTCACATAATACATTTTCTAGTTTGTGTGTCTGTACGTTGTTCAGTCAGGTAATCTTATCGAGTGTTGAGAAAATCAGACTTCAGTATCCGGGCGGTATGCAGCACTGGCAACGGGCGAATATTTGTTTTAATAGTGAAGCTTTGTTCCAATCAGAAATCAAATCATGAAACCAGAATAACATTTCATTCCATGGTGGAATTATCAATGACAGAAATTCCGGCAAAACTGCCTTGATTCCATGGTTTCTTTTGATATTTTAATCACTGGCTAAATTCTAGGGCCCAGTCTGACGAGCAGTTACACGTACATGAAATCAGTGGGGAAAAAACAAAGCTGCGACGACAGGTCATAATGAAAGAAGCCGAACTTACAGGCCCATCACTGTCTGCTGCGTCAGACAGTCTAGCAATGGGTTTTCGAGGTATAACCAAGAAATGAACTGGAGCCTGGGGTGAGATGTCGTGAAATGCTACGCACTGCAACATAGAACAAACACAGAAATTACATTGTATTGAAAAAAAAAATAATAATAAAAACATACAATTATCTTGCACCAATTGCACAATTTTGTTGTTACCCACTATATTAAAAATATCCTCAAAACCTTCCTCACAGGCCACAACCTGACCTTATCAGGACTAGGGTTGGTCAGTAGGCTCAGCCATGACAACAACACAGACAGAACAATAAGCCTAAAACACATTGTTAAATGATATTAGTACATTAAAGAAAAAGATCTTATCTCTATGTTGAAGTCATATAATGAAAGGCTTTTGTGGAATTGTAAAGACTACATTCATGTTTTTACATGTTGCTTTTTACATTCGTATTGACATTGTTTTTTTCACCATGGTCACATGTTTTTACTTGTCTTTCATTGGTTAAAAAATGAATGGAGAGATGCTTGATGTACAATTAAATACAGCGTTGAGAACAATGTTTTTCACAGTTTTCATCCATGAGTGATCAGCCATCACCTCATATAGCAGTTCATATAAACTCTGTTGTATTACCTTTTTGTTCACTGTAAAAAGCTCTGGATTCAAACTTGCATGAGACAGGATGTTGGGGTCCATAGACCACATTTAGACCACTTGACCATTGAATGTGTTCAGATGTGTTTGAGGCCATTGAACATGGCCTGATGTGCTCATGTCACATGCTTTTGTCACCTGGGCTACATCAGAAAATGGTCTCATTCATACCTGTCTGCAATCAATTGCAGTTTTCTAATTAAATGTAGACCTTGCAGCAGATATTTTATGCATGGTGCACCTCTAGTCAGGTCTCTTCATTCTGAATAATAAAAAGTTTCCAAAAAAGTGTGTATCCCTGCGCTCATAATGGCAGATACAAGTGTCAAAGACTTTAATCATCAAAAGATTGTTCAAAATGAATTTACTATACAAGAAAAATACCTCTGAATGAGTTGAGAATGAGAGCAAGTGGTAGGATGAAAGTGAAACAACAAGACAGGGTGGGTAATTCAGCGTCCTATGTTGATAGGAAACTCTTACTTATTCTAAATCGAGCAACTTCTGACCACAAATGCAGCAACGTGCTAGAATTATCACAATATCTGCTGTATACAAGGGGAGGCAACCGTGCAAGTTTTGTCAATGTTTCCAAATCCTGGTGCTAAACATTTAAAATATCCTGGTGCTAAACATTTAAAATATCCTGGTACATGTAGCCTTAGTCATGACATTATAATTCACGCTTATGCATTTCAGCTCCATGTGTGAAACGCTACTTGTTCAAATGCTACATGAAAGTAAATTTAAAAAAAAAAATACAAGAAACGCAAACTTTACGAAATATGGACATCGGATCGTGCTGGACGCACTTGTGAACACCTTTAAAGTGCAAATATGTGGAAGATAAAAATTTCATACCTCGCTGTCTTCATGGATAAACTTTGTGGGTATTTCGCCACGTATAATCTTCCCAAATATTGTGTCACCACCCGGTTTAGCGGCTTGGGCTTTATCTATTTCATCGCCCATGTTGTCGGCCAGAAACCACGCGAAAGGGGCTTTACAAAGCTAGATGAAATAGTTTCGTATAAACGTAGCCTGGAGAGTAAGCCTCTTTAACGGCATTCTTTGGAATTAGTTTTTATAGCAGTTCTGTGCCATGCAATACCTTTGGCAAATATTGTACTTGGTTATTAAGTTTCATTTAAACCAGAAGAACGTAAAGAAATAGTGTAGCACATTATATCGACGTTAGATCGCACACTCACTTCCAGTCTCCCTTTTATCGCCGCACGCTCGTATTTATCCATGTGACGTCACTTTCTCGTGTCCCAGATTGACAGGTTGTAAGTTGATTGAGTTTGTGGACTTCGCACATACATCTCACGGATTATCTCACGGATTATCTAATTTCTTTGTCCCTTGACCCGGAAGCTGGCACAAATGAACGCCAGTGGTGACGACGACATGAAGGCCCTAGAGGCGAAGGTAGTTGTTCTAGGCTCCCAAGGTTAGTGGATGTGTGACGTTTGTAAACAGACCAGTAATTCTAGTCTCAGATCAGTAATGTCATTAACGCCACTGAGAAACGGTCGACATCAAACATATTAGAACAGTTTGTTTGAACCGTTTTGGTTAAGAAGACAAGAGTTGGCCTAAACATGAATGAAGTAACATATGATCTCACCGCTTTGGTGAATGGTGGTGACCCAACAGCCAGCTGACAAAAAACAGCTGGTTGAATGGTATAGAGTCAACCGGTTCATTTCTTCATGTCATTTAGTTTTACACAGTGAACTGTCTTTTCAGAATAAGGCGTACCTAAGGTAACTGTTCATGGTTGATTATTTATAATTTACACAATTTTCTGTGCTTTATAAGATATCTTAAAGTTCTGTCATGAGTGATGACCACAGAACATATTACTAGGGGTTTCAGTCGATTTTCAGATTTCCCATATTGGGCGCAAAATGTTAGGCGGTATATCTGGGAATTTCTAAATCAATTGATAGAACTGTTATTGGTTCAGTAGTTTTCTTTAAAAACAAGTTTGAAGGTTGGTGATGTAGTATCAATTTTAAACACTCACATACATTCAAAGCATACAACGTTGAGGGCGCCTCTTTGACAAAATTTGGCATAAACAATGTTGATTCTTTCCATCAGCATGTTTCATATTTGAGCATAGGCCTGTGAAATTTGGTGTGGTATTCATGTGATGGCAATTCGAACAGTATTTTTATATTTATTCTGCAAGGGATATCTTTTATTCTTTATTTGCTTGTGTTGAGACAGTTTTGCCAAAATACCTGCCCTTTTGGGGCTCTCAGCCATTTTGAAGAAAAAAAAAATGTCGGATTTCCTTTGTGATAACATCTAGTAAAAGGTCATGTTTTGAAGAGTTCAGAAAAATTTGCAGATTAAAAATCGGTACACTGGTTACCAGCCAGGTGCTTATCAAAGACCAATATTGCCTTACTTTGAACGGCGCAAAGAGTGTTAAATTTCAGGTGATGTACTGTTATAGATATCTGAAAAATGTAAGATTTGTATTCCAGATATTAACAGCGAACAGTAGTTCCACCATCAGGTTAAGATTTTCATACTACCCGGTCAGCTGTTTTCTTGTTTATCTTTTTGCATTGGTTCAAACACATGAGCTATAAATATATTTCTCTGTGCAAATGCAAGGAGATTTTCAGACAGTATGGTTCAGTGATAAACAGTCAGAACTGTTCTGTGCATGAAGTCACAAGTTATGAGTAAATATGTGAGTAAAACCAGCGTAGTGATCTGCTATGTGGGTTATATGTTTAGCAAACATGTGAGCCCTACCGTTGATGAAGGGTGTAAAACTTGCTGTCTTGCTGTTGTAGGTGTGGGTAAAACCAGCGTAGTGATCTGCTATGTGGGTAATATGTTTAGCAAACATGTGAGCCCTACCATTGATGAAGGGTGTAAAACTTGCTGTCTTGCTGTTGTAGGTGTGGGTAAAACCAGCGTAGTGATCTGCTATGTGGGTAATGTGTTCAGCAAACATGTCAGCCCTACCATTGATGAAGGGTGTAAAACTTGCTATCTTGCTGTTGTAGGTGTGGGTAAAAACCAGCGTAGTGATCTGCTATGTGGGTAATATGTTTAGCAAACATGTCAGCCCTACCATTGATGAAGGGTGTAAAACTTGCTGTCTTGCTGTTGTAGGTGTGGGTAAAACCAGCGTAGTGATCTGCTATGTGGGTAATGTGTTTAGCAAACATGTGAGCTCTACCATTGATGAAGGGTGTAAAACTTGTTGTCTTGCTGTTGTAGGTGTGGGTAAAACCAGCGTAGTGATCTGCTATGTGGGTAATATGTTTAGCAAACATGTGAGCCCTACCATTGATGAAGGGTGTAAAACTTGCTGTCTTGCTGTTGTAGGTGTGGGTAAAACCAGCGTAGTGATCTGCTATGTGGGTAACGTTTTTAGCAAACATGTGAGCCCTACCATTGATGAAGGGTGTAAAACTTGCTGTCTTGCTGTTGTAGGTGTGGGTAAAACCAGCATAGTGATCCTCTATGTGGGTAATATGTTTAGCAAACATGTGAGCCCTACCATTGATGAAGGGTGTAAAACTTGTTGTCTTGCTGTTGTAGGTGTGGGTAAAACAAGCGTAGTGATCCTCTATGTGGGTAATATGTTCAGCAAACATGTCAGCCCTACCATTGATGAAGGGTGTAAAACTTGCTGTCTTGCTGTTGTAGGTGTGGGTAAAACAAGCGTAGTGATCCGCTATGAGGGTAATATGTTTAACAAACATGTCAGCCCTACCATTGATGAAGGGTGTAAAACTTGCTGTCTTGCTGTTGTAGGTGTGGGTAAAACCAGCGTAGTGATCTGCTATGTGGGTAATATGTTTAGCAAACATGTCAGCCCTACCATTGATGAAGGGTGTAAAACTTGCTGTCTTGCTGTTGTAGGTGTGGGTAAAACCAGCGTAGTGATCTGCTATGTGGGTAATATGTTCAGCAAACATGTGAGCCCTACCATTGATGAAGGGTGTAAAACTTGCTGTCTTGCTGTTGTAGGTGTGGGTAAAACCAGCGTAGTGATCTGCTATGTGGGTAATATGTTTAGCAAACATGTGAGCCCTACCATTGATGAAGGGTGTAAAACTTGTTGTCTTGCTGTTGTAGGTGTGGGTAAAACCAGCGTAGTGATCTGCTATGTGGGTAATATGTTCAGCAAACATGTCAGCCCTACCATTGATGAAGGGTGTAAAACTTGCTGCCTTGCTGTTGTAGGTGTGGGTAAAACCAGCGTAGTGATCTGCTATGTGGGTAATATGTTTAGCAAACATGTGAGCCCTACCATTGATGAAGGGTGTAAAACTTGCTGTCTTGCTGTTGTAGGTGTGGGTAAAACCAGTGAGTGATCTGCTATGTGGGTAATATGTTTAGCAAACATGTGAGCCCTACCATTGATGAAGGGTGTAAAACTTGCTGTCTTGCTGTTGTAGGTGTGGGTAAAACCAGCGTAGTGATCTGCTATGTGGGTAATGTGTTTAGCAAACATGTGAGCCCTACCATTGATGAAGGGTGTAAAACTTGCTGTCTTGCTGTTGTAGGTGTGGGTAAAACCAGCATAGTGATCCTCTATGTGGGTAATATGTTTAGCAAACATGTGAGCCCTACCATTGATGAAGGGTGTAAAACTTGTTGTCTTGCTGTTGTAGGTGTGGGTAAAACAAGCGTAGTGATCCTCTATGTGGGTAATATGTTCAGCAAACATGTCAGCCCTACCATTGATGAAGGGTGTAAAACTTGCTGTCTTGCTGTTGTAGGTGTGGGTAAAACAAGCGTAGTGATCCGCTATGTGGGTAATATGTTTAACAAACATGTCAGCCCTACCATTGATGAAGGGTGTAAAACTTGCTGTCTTGCTGTTGTAGGTGTGGGTAAAACCAGCGTAGTGATCTGCTATGTGGGTAATATGTTTAGCAAACATGTCAGCCCTACCATTGATGAAGGGTGTAAAACTTGCTGTCTTGCTGTTGTAGGTGTGGGTAAAACCAGCGTAGTGATCTGCTATGTGGGTAATATGTTCAGCAAACATGTGAGCCCTACCATTGATGAAGGGTGTAAAACTTGCTGTCTTGCTGTTGTAGGTGTGGGTAAAACCAGCGTAGTGATCTGCTATGTGGGTAATATGTTCAGCAAACATGTCAGCCCTACCATTGATGAAGGGTGTAAAACTTGTTGTCTTACTGTTGTAGGTGTGGGTAAAACAAGCGTAGTGATCCGCTATGTGGGTAATATGTTTAGCAAACATGTGAGCCCTACCATTGATGAAGGGTGTAAAACTTGTTGTCTTGCTGTTGTAGGTGTGGGTAAAACAAGCGTAGTGATCCTCTATGTGGGTAATATGTTCAGCAAACATGTGAGCCCTACCATTGATGAAGGGTGTAAAACTTGTTGTCTTGCTGTTGTAGGTGTGGGTAAAACAAGCGTAGTGATCCTCTATGTGGGTAATATGTTCAGCAAACATGTGAGCCCTACCATTGATGAAGGGTGTAAAACTTGCTGTCTTGCTGTTGTAGGTGTGGGTAAAACCAGCGTAGTGATCTGCTATGTGGGTAATATGTTCAGCAAACATGTGAGCCCTACCATTGATGAAGGGTGTAAAACTTGCTGTCTTGCTGTTGTAGGTGTGGGTAAAACCAGCGTAGTGATCTGCTATGTGGGTAATATGTTCAGCAAACATGTGAGCCCTACCATTGATGAAGGGTGTAAAACTTGCTGTCTTGCTGTTGTAGGTGTGGGTAAAACCAGCGTAGTGATCCGCTATGTGGGTGATATGTTTAGCAAACATGTCAGCCCTACCATTGATGAAGGGTGTAAAACTTGTTGTCTTGCTGTTGTAGGTGTGGGTAAAACCAGCGTAGTAATCCGCTATGTGGGTAATATGTTTAGCAAACATGTGAGCCCTACCATTGATGAAGGGTGTAAAACTTGCTGCCTTGCTGTTGTAGGTGTGGGTAAAACAAGCGTAGTGATCCGCTATGTGGGTAATGTGTTCAGCAAACATGTCAGCCCTACCATTGATGAAGGGTGTAAAACTTGTTGTCTTGCTGTTGTAGGTGTGGGTAAAACAAGCGTAGTGATCCGCTATGTGGGTAATGTGTTTAGCAAACATGTGAGCCCTACCATTGATGAAGGGTGTAAAACTTGCTGTCTTGCTGTTGTAGGTGTGGGTAAAACAAGCGTAGTGATCCGCTATGTGGGTAATATGTTCAGCAAACATGTCAGCCCTACCATTGATGAAGGGTGTAAAACTTGCTGCCTTGCTGTTGTAGGTGTGGGTAAAACAAGCGTAGTGATCCGCTATGTGGGTAATATGTTTAGCAAACATGTGAGCACTACCATTGATGAAGGGTGTAAAACTTGCTGTCTTGCTGTTGTAGGTGTGGGTAAAACAAGCGTAGTGATCCGCTATGTGGGTAATGTGTTTAGCAAACATGTGAGCCCTACCATTGATGAAGGGTGTAAAACTTGCTGTCTTGCTGTTGTAGGTGTGGGTAAAACAAGCGTAGTGATCCGCTATGTGGGTAATATGTTCAGCAAACATGTCAGCCCTACCATTGATGAAGGGTGTAAAACTTGCTGCCTTGCTGTTGTAGGTGTGGGTAAAACAAGCGTAGTGATCCGCTATGTGGGTAATATGTTTAGCAAACATGTGAGCACTACCATTGATGAAGGGTGTAAAACTTGCTGTCTTGCTGTTGTAGGTGTGGGTAAAACAAGCGTAGTGATCCGCTATGTGGGTAATGTGTTTAGCAAACATGTGAGCCCTACCATTGATGAAGGGTGTAAAACTTGCTGTCTTGCTGTTGTAGGTGTGGGTAAAACCAGCGTAGTGATCTGCTATGTGGGTAATATGTTTAGCAAACATGTCAGCCCTACCATTGATGAAGGGTGTAAAACTTGCTGCCTTGCTGTTGTAGGTGTGGGTAAAACCAGCGTAGTGATCCGCTATGTGGGTAATATGTTTAGCAAACATGTGAGCCCTACCATTGATGAAGGGTGTAAAACTTGCTGTCTTGCTGTTGTAGGTGTGGGTAAAACCAGCGTAGTGATCCGCTATGTGGGTAATGTGTTTAGCAAACATGTGAGCCCTACCATTGATGAAGGGTGTAAAACTTGCTGTCTTGCTGTTGTAGGTGTGGGTAAAACAAGCGTAGTGATCCGCTATGTGGGTAATATGTTCAGCAAACATGTGAGCCCTACCATTGATGAAGGGTGTAAAACTTGCTGCCTTGCTGTTGTAGGTGTGGGTAAAACAAGCGTAGTGATCCGCTATGTGGGTAATATGTTTAGCAAACATGTGAGCCCTACCATTGATGAAGGGTGTAAAACTTGCTGTCTTGCTGTTGTAGGTGTGGGTAAAACAAGCGTAGTGATCTGCTATGTGGGTAATATGTTTAGCAAACATGTGAGCCCTACCATTGATGAAGGGTGTAAAACTTGCTGTCTTGCTGTTGTAGGTGTGGGTAAAACCAGCGTAGTGATCTGCTATGTGGGTAATATGTTCAGCAAACATGTCAGCCCTACCATTGATGAAGGGTGTAAAACTTGCTGCCTTGCTGTTGTAGGTGTGGGTAAAACCAGCGTAGTGATCTGCGATGTGGGTAATATGTTTAGCAAACATGTGAGCCCTACCATTGATGAAGGGTGTAAAACTTGTTGTCTTGCTGTTGTAGGTGTGGGTAAAACCAGTGTAGTGATCTGCTATGTGGGTAATATGTTTAGCAAACATGTGAGCCCTACCATTGATGAAGGGTGTAAAACTTGCTGCCTTGCTGTTGTAGGTGTGGGTAAAACCAGCGTAGTGATCTGCTATGTGGGTAATATGTTTAGCAAACATGTGAGCCCTACCATTGATGAAGGGTGTAAAACTTGTTGTCTTGCTGTTGTAGGTGTGGGTAAAACCAGCGTAGTGATCTGCTATGTGGGTAATATGTTTAGCAAACATGTCAGCCCTACCATTGATGAAGGGTGTAAAACTTGCTGCCTTGCTGTTGTAGGTGTGGGTAAAACCAGCGTAGTGATCTGCTATGTGGGTAATATGTTCAGCAAACATGTGAGCCCTACCATTGATGAAGGGTGTAAAACTTGTTGTCTTGCTGTTGTAGGTGTGGGTAAAACCAGCGTAGTGATCTGCTATGTGGGTAATATGTTTAGCAAACATGTCAGCCCTACCATTGATGAAGGGTGTAAAACTTGTTGTCTTGCTGTTGTAGGTGTGGGTAAAACCAGCGTAGTGATCTGCTATGTGGGTAATATGTTCAGCAAACATGTGAGCCCTACCATTGATGAAGGGTGTAAAACTTGCTGTCTTGCTGTTGTAGGTGTGGGTAAAACAAGCGTAGTGATCCGCTATGTGGGTAATATGTTTAGCAAACATGTGAGCCCTACCATTGATGAAGGGTGTAAAACTTGCTGTCTTGCTGTTGTAGGTGTGGGTAAAACCAGCGTAGTGATCTGCTATGTGGGTAATGTGTTTAGCAAACATGTGAGCCCTACCATTGATGAAGGGTGTAAAACTTGCTGTCTTGCTGTTGTAGGTGTGGGTAAAACAAGCGTAGTGATCTGCTATGTGGGTAATATGTTCAGCAAACATGTGAGCCCTACCATTGATGAAGGGTGTAAAACTTGCTGTCTTGCTGTTGTAGGTGTGGGTAAAACCAGCGTAGTGATCTGCTATGTGGGTAATGTGTTTAGCAAACATGTGAGCCCTACCATTGATGAAGGGTGTAAAACTTGCTGTCTTGCTGTTGTAGGTGTGGGTAAAACCAGCGTAGTGATCCTCTATGTGGGTAATATGTTTAGCAAACATGTGAGCCCTACCATTGATGAAGGGTGTAAAACTTGTTGTCTTGCTGTTGTAGGTGTGGGTAAAACCAGCGTAGTGATCTGCTATGTGGGTAATATGTTTAGCAAACATGTGAGCCCTACCATTGATGAAGGGTGTAAAACTTGCTGTCTTGCTGTTGTAGGTGTGGGTAAAACCAGCGTAGTAATCCGCTATGTGGGGAATATGTTCAGCAAACATGTGAGCCCTACCATTGGGGCTTCCTTCTTCACCTACAAAATGTGAGTATACACAGACTTTGTTCAGGCCATGCTTATTTGCTTATGTACTTCTTGTCTCTCCCAAGCATACAGACGTATTCGCCAATGGGCTAAACTTGCTCTTATTTTTTTATATTATGAATTTTCCGTACAGACGCATCATGCTCCTAATTGCTTTTTTTTGTAAAACCAGTGTAGTAATCTGCTATGCGGGTAATATGTTGTGTAATAAAAAATAAAAAAAAAAAACACCCAACTGACTGACAAGTAACACAAAATCAGCTAAGTATGGCATTATATCTAAGCTAAGGTTTGGAGGAAGCTCATGATCTCTGGTGACTGAACTATATTATATGCCAGAGAAAAGTTCAATAAAAAACAAACGAGAAACGTAAGGTTTTGGCATCTGCTCAAGCAAGGGTTGTTTTCAGTAGGTCTGCTAAAGAAAATGTGCATCTATAAAGAGACAAAATACAGCCTATGAGTGTATGAAGCTTCAGTTTTTGGAGTTACATTAGGCTTTGTCTTGTTTTATGAATGTTGATCAATGTATTTTTTGATTGACTCTGAAGTACGTGTTTCCTATATATTGTTTGCTCTGAAGGCATTGGGGTCTTTCCGAGTCACTTCAGCCAACTATTGTTTGACCCTCTTGGATTTTTGCTGAAAAAATTCTTAAAAATTCCTTGACATATATGAGGAAGGTTTCCCAAGTTACTGCCCCAAATTCCAAGTGGTTTTTGTGATATGACCATCTAAAAACACCCTGTAAAGTTCATTTTCAACAGTCACGAATAGGATATCTGTTCTGGAGGCATTTTTGGATGACCATAACATAGAAGTCTGAAAATCTGTCTACAGGGTAGTTTCTACCCTGGCTTTTAGAATATGGAATCAAAAAATAAATATCTTCAATACTTTCTGAGATATATGCCCATAAATATTGTGTTTTGTTCAGTGCATATGCTATATTTTATATTTTCAGCGAGCTGCCATAGGTCATGTGATAGATTTAGGAGATACTTGTTGCCCGATTAATATTATAGATGTATATGACAATTTGCAGAAGAAAGTCTGACCACTTTGAGGTATTATTATTCATGTAGTTGGTGTCTGAACTTTGCTCCAGGACAAAAAAGCAGACATTTTACCTCGTTTTTGTCTCAACTGATCCCCATGTTGACAGTACAAAATATAACATATGCATTGAACAAAACACGATATTTATGGCCATACATCTCAAAAATAACACCTCTCCATACCCTTTAGCATGGTGAAAAGTGAGTTTGAATTGAACTGCTTGTATAGCTCCTTTAAAATTGAATTTCTGACTTTCTCACATATTTATTTGTGGTAACTGTGGTACTCTGATGTTACCTGACACGTTTACATGTATGGTCACTATGGTACTCTGATGTTACCTGACACATTTACATGTATGGTCACCATGGTACTCTGATGTTACCTGACACATTTACATGTATGGTCACCATGGTACTCTGATGTTACCTGACACATTTACATGTATGGTCACCATGGTACTCTGATGTTACCTGACACGTTTACATGTATGGTCACTATGGTACCCTGATGTTACCTGACACGTTTACATGTATGTTCACTGTGGTACTCTGATGTTACCTGACACGTTTACATGTATGGTCACTATGGTACTCTGATGTTACCTGACACATTTACATGTATGTTTTTGTGGGTTGTTTTCCTACTCACTTGTAAGAATGAATGTTTTGTTTTATTTTCAGGACATTAGGAAGTTATCGAGTCAAACTTCAGGTGTGGGATACAGCCGGACAGGAAAGGTTCAGAGCTATGGTGAGGAGAATAGGCAGTGAACAATTACAGCAAAGGTCAGCAGGTTGACCTCATTTAGAAGACAACAGCCAGTGAACAGCAGTTACAGGAATAGTGTTACAAATCCTGGAAGTTAAGAGCTGTTTTAAAGACAACAGAAATTGAACACCCAGCAGTTATGGTGTTACAAATCCTGGAAGTTTAGTCTGTATTGTGAAGCTCAGAGGTGTGGTAAGGACAGTAGGCATGGCAGGAAGGGAGCAGTTATAGAGTTTTATATCCAATCAGGTTGACCACATTTTGAAATCCAGAGCTGTTTTAAAGACAACAGAAATTGAACACCTAGCAGTTTTGGTGTTACAAATCCTGGAAGTTTAGTCTGTATTGTGAAGCTCAGAGGTGTGGTGGGGACGGTAGGCATGGCAGGAAGGGAGCAGTTATAGAGTTTTATATCCAATCAGGTTGACCACATTTTGAAATCCAGAGCTGTTTTAAAGACAACAGAAATTGAACACCTAGCAGTTATGGTGTTACAAATCCTGGAAGTTTAGTCTGTATTGTGAAGCTCAGAGGTGTGGTAGGGACAGTAGGCATGGCAGGAAGGGAGCAGTTATAGAGTTTTATATCCAATCAGGTTGACCACATTTTGAAATCCAGAGCTGTTTTAAAGACAACAGAAATTGAACACCTAGCAGTTTTGGTGTTACAAATCCTGGAAGTTTAGTCTGTATTGTGAAGCTCAGAGGTGTGGTGGGGACGGTAGGCATGACAGGAAGGGAGCAGTTATAGAGTTTTATATCCAATCAGGTTGACCACATTTGTAAATCCAGAGCTGTTTTAAGGACAACAGAAATTGAACACCCAGCAGTTATGGTGTTACAAATCCTGGAAGTTTGGTCTGTATTGTGAAGCTCAGAGGTGTGGTAAGGACAGTAGGCATGGCAGGAAGGGAGCAGTTATAGAGTGTTATATCCAGTCAGGTTGACCACATTTTGAAATCCAGAGCTGTTTTAAAGACAACAGAAATTGAACACCCAGCAGTTATGGTGTTACAAATCCTGGAAGTTTAGTCTGTATTGTGAAGCTCAGAGGTGTGGTAGGGA